>NC_064622.1:43902403-44205433 GCF_023898315.1 Schistocerca nitens
CCACATCAAAATTTTATTATCAATACTTACCTGCGTTTTTTTTAAAGATGGGGCCCCTCCACGCCCGCACCAACGTGGTGACCAAACCTAAAGTTCTACTGTCACCTCCGTAAACATGTTAGTTGTCTAGTAAGTGGATCACAGGATGCTGGGCTGTGATGTTGTCCGTGCGTCTGGGTAAGGCTACGCATTAACACGGTCCATCAGGTGATAGATAGTGGACGAAACGCGAGTGAGGGTAGCGATTTGAAGAGCAGAGGGAAAATAGTGCCATGGCTCGTGCCGTGGGAAAAAAAACCTTTGCGACAGTGGGATGGGTAGTAAGAGCAGTAGTGGCTTACTAGCTGCGATAGCTCATGCAAGGTTGGATTTGTTAGTATAGGTATCATGCATCATTACCGTGACAAGCGATGGCGACGTGTCCCAGTTGCTGCAGCTGCTACATTCCTGGAACAATCAAGATCGTTATACAGTATTGGGAGATCGGCCATAGATCATCTCACTGTGTGGGGGATGTGTGGAGTTTGTTTGCATGCAGTGTACGGTACGGCTTCCCTGTGTGGTGCCAGTTATTCGGCAGTGTATTTCAGCTGGATATCCAGTAATGGCGTCTGATTAACAGGGACTCGCCTGTGCCGTTATGTTTGCGTATGCTTGGCCATAGATGTTATGTCCTTGCAAGTATGTCTTTTGGTCTTTTATGTTTCCATCTATGGTTGTGGTCGTAGTTCCCCAGATTCAGAATAAACGGGTTCTGCGAATGTCTGGAGTTTCTGTATAGTCTTGTGGTGAGTTTGTGGATTACCTCCGTGAGAGTCTCAAGTCGGTATTCCCGGTGAAGGTCCGCGATGCGTGAGTATCGTGGAGCATTGCTTATGATTTTGAGTACTTTGCTTTGTATGAGCTGCAGACGGCGCAGGCGTGTAGGCGCAGCGTATCCCCAGACGGGAGCTGCGTACGTCATCAGAGGTCGGATAAGTGTCATGTACATGGACCTCGACACCCTTCTGTTCAGTGTGCTACGCCTGTTGAGCATAGGATAGAGCGGTTTGAGCCTCGCGCTATCTCGGTTGGTCATGTGTTGTATGTGGTCCCCCCAGAGTAATTTCCAGTCCAGCCAGACACCGAGGTATTTGACTTTCTCGCGGAAACGTATTGGACGTGCATGTAAAGTTATTGGTCTGCAGTAGCGGTGTTTGCGCAGTTGCTTCGGTCTTTTAGTGAACAGAGCGGCTTCGCACTTGTCGACGTTTACTCTAACACGCCATTTCTCCAACCAAGGCTCGGCCACTCTGAGTGCAGTCTGTAGGCGTGACGTAATGTTTGATGGTTTCCAATCTTGCGCGAGGATGGCGGTATCATCCGCATAGATTGCCATCACTGTGTTGTGTGTGGTTGGGAGATCGTTTATGTAGAGGTTAAACAGTAGGGGCCCTAGGATGCTTCCCTGGGGTACTCCCGCGTGTATACCGTGTCGTGTTGATTGTTTTCCCTGCACGTCAGTGTTGAAGCTCCTGTCTGTGAGGTATGAGTGATTTAGACGCAGCAACCCGTCGGGGAATCCCGCGTCGCTGAGTTTGCGGATGAGGCCGTTGTGCCATAGACGGTCAAAAGCCTTTTCGATGTCCAGGAACACTGCCCCTGTAGCTTTGTTTATGTTGAAGCCATGTGTTACATGTTCAACGACCCGTAGGAGTTGTGTTGTGGAGTGGTGATTCCTGAAGCCGAATTGCTCCGGTCTCAGGATGTCATTTGTTATGCAGTGCCTAGTGATGCGTTTGAGAATCACCTTCTCAACAACCTTACTGAGCGAGCTCAGAAGACTGATGGGTCGGTAATTTTGTGGGAGGCTGTGGTCTTTCCCCGGCTTCCTGAACATCAGGACCTTGGCCGTCTTCCAAAAGGCGGGGAAGTGTTGGTGTTTTAGTATGGCATTCGTTATGTGTGTTAGGTACTCAGTTGCTTTATCCGTGAACTCCTGGAGGACACGGTTTTGAATGCCATCATGACCAGGGGCTTTCCTAGCAGCGGAATGCATTATAGCCCAGGAGACTTCGGCTGTGCTAGCATGTCGAATGTCGTCGCGCCATGGTTGGGCTAGAATGCGTGTAACCTCTTGGTCAGTAGTAAGTGTGAACGCTGGATCTGATGGTACCAGGTTTGGTGTGAATGACGCTGCGAGTGTTCGGGCCATTAGTTCCGCTTTCTCTTCCGCTGAGTATGCAGGTCCGTCAGGCCCTTGAAGCGTTGGGGTGTATATTTTCTCCCTGGTGAAGTGTCGGGCTAGTTGCCACACGCCAGGTCGTGTGGTGACCAGCCCTTCGAGTTTTTGGTTCCACTGTTGTGTTCTGTGTGTTTGTATTTTATCGTGTATGATGCCCTGTAGTCTGTTAATGTGCCGTTTGAAGTACGGGCGCCTGGTGCGCTGCCATTGTCTCCTGAGGCGATTTCTCATTGAGATTAGGCCCAGGATTTCCTGGGGCAGGGCCGCACTGCGTTGTTGTGAGGTGCGATCAGGTATGGTGCCTGCCATTGCGTCCTGGACGGCGTTGGTGAGGGTTTCTACTGCCTCGTCAATTTGTGCTGTTTCGTTAATTTCGTGTATAGGTGGGCTGTGGCTATCAAGCGTCTGCTTGAACAATGTCCAATTCGCACGCCCGTAGTCCAACATCTTGCGTTGTTCCGTGTGCTGCAGTGTTTCCTCAATGTATAGTATTACAGGTTGGTGGTTTGAGGGCAGATCGTTTTCAACGGCGACGTTGAGTGTCGCTGTAATGCCCTTGATGAGGGCCATGTCTATCACGTCTGGCCTGTGTCCCCTCTGATAGGGAATGTGCGTCGGTTCAGTCGGCGCTAGTATAATGTAGTTTCTGCCTAGCGAATGTTCGTACAGTTTTTTGCCGTTGGGATTTCGTATGCGTGAATTCCATTCTGGGTGTTTTGCGTTCAGATCTCCAGCGACTATTACTCGCGGTGAAATGTTGAGTAATGTGCTGATATCGCGTGTTGAAATGCCTACAGGGCTGTTGTATACCGATATCAGTGTGGTGTAGGCTCCGTTGAACTTGACTCTGATGGCCGTAGCCTCGATTTTTTCCAGTTCAGGGAGCTCTATGTTTGTGTGCTCAATGTCTTTGTGTATGACGATTGCTGTTCCACCTGCCACGGCGTCGCCCGGTCGGTCGGTACGATAGACACAATAGCCAGGAAAGTTTAATTGTTTGTGCGGTTTAAGTTTAGTCTCGCTCAGTAGCGCGACAAGGATTCCCTTGCGCTCCATGAACGTGGCAAATTATGCCCTTTTGTTGTGGATCGAGTCTGCATTCCAGAACAGGATCTGTGATAGTGTGTGCGGGTCTGCGTTATGGGCCGGGTGTGGCATATTATTCATGTAAGAGTGTGAAAGAGTGTTGTGATGGCAGTGTGTATGACAGCCCAGTATTGCCCACCCGCGTGCTGAATGCACATTTAAATTAAGAGCTTCATCGGCCATCAGCAAGAGAAGCTATGATTTATTAGGTAACTTAAAGTGGTGCATTACTAGCCCAGCGGCTAGTCGGGAGAGCCGATTTGATCAGGCGTTCCCTTAGCCGTCCGCACCGCGGCTTTATATATAAGAACGCTGCGCGAGGAAGAAAGGCCCCAGTTCTCTCCAGACGCTGAATAGCACGTCATCTGTGTCGGGAGTCGCGTCGCGTCGGTATCATTGATACAAACAGCCTCGGATGCCGTATTAAGTTACTCGGAATACGCGTAACCATGAAATCATTTTCGAGTGAAGTGTTAATTCTGGGTTGACTTTAATTATCGATCTTCAGTTTGCGTATTGTCGTATTTTCACGTGCCGCCGCAGGACAAACATTCTACCATTATTTAGCGTGGCGTTTGATGAACCTAATCATCAAATTATGGCGAGCATTCATTTAAATATTTAATTTGGACAGTTATAGTGGCATCAGCGCATTAGACTCTGAACTGCTCTCTTAGTTAGATTGTGTGGATTCTTTTGTTTTCATCTGTGACTTTCAGAATACAGAACGTTTTTTTTTCACGACCGTTTTTGATTATAAATCCAGGACAATCTCCTAAATTCCTCAGAGCTATAAGCTGTAACTATAAGTGTATTCTCAGATGAAGTGGGCACTAGGGATTCTAATTACAGGCTTCACGTTTCCTAATCACTTTCTGGTTGCCAATATTGTAGTTAGAGAGCCAGTGTTGAGAACGGCGAAAGACAGCATAATTAGCATTCTAAATAATAGGAACATTTTAGCAACATAATTCCACCCGCCGCCCCACATATGGTTAATCGGCCGGGAAATGCAGTGTTTCTACATTCAAACATTTTTAATAACAGTAAATAACTAATTCCAACCGCGGCCCCACATATGGTGCATCGGCCGGGAAAAACTGAGTAAAAGTGGAAGTGATTTTTTTAATATTCGGATTCGCGAATGAAATGCGACACGCAACTGAGTAATAGAACAGTGAATGTGTTACGTGTGCATGTGGACGACGCAATTGGATTAACGACGCATCAGGATTGACGGAGCTGGCACTGAGTCTAGCGGCGCTGCCGGCATCGCGAGAAGCCAATTTCGCCTCATCGCAGTCGTCTGCCGGAGCAGCCGGAACCGCGCCTGCAGTTGCGGGCCACGCAAACACACAACAGCCGTCGGAGTGCCGTCTGCAGTTCAGCGCGCTGCGTCGCATCAGTAATCCTGGTACGCCGCGCCGGCAACGCCATACGTCGTGCAGAAGGAACTAAGTTAAGTGAAAAGCTGTTAAAAATTTTACTAGCCTGCACTAAAAGACTGTCGGCGATGGAACCGCCAAAAGAAACTGAGGTTAAACTTATATCAGAACCTATGTCTGTCTGAAGGAACTGTAAATCCAGACAACGGTTAAAGTGTAAATATGCATGAAAGTAGTAATGTTAAAGTGGAATATGAAGTATTGTCTCCTGACAGTAGTGTGGGAAGAGGCAATGTTTCAATAATAGAGACCCCTGTAGTAAAGCAGAAATTAGAAATTGTTAATTTATTGGATGATAGTTTATCTGATGAGTTAAAAACGAAACAGTCGTCAGAGATGGTAGAGTTTAAACAGGAGAAGTTAGATATGACTGATCAATCAGAAGTTTCATTTAGTTTTGATGATTCTGGTGTTGGAGCTAGTTTTTCGTCACCTGAGTGTGATAAAGAAACCAGCTAGTGAGCAACCCAAAGATACTGGGGCTATTGATTTAAATGTTATATTACAAGCAATAGCTACCAGTAATGCTGAATTAAAGTCTGAAATAACTGAGGTCAAAAGCAGTAATGTTAGAATGACAGCCGAGTTAAAATCGGATATAATTGAGGTAAATAACAGGATTGTGGCCAGCCATACCAATTTTAATAAACGGTTTGAGGTAATGGAAAATAAATTAGAATCCAATAAAGCTGAATTAGAAACTTTCTTCAAGACTGGCTGCAGCAAGTTGAAAGAGGATCTGGATAGTTTGAATTATAAAATTGATTACAACCACAAGGATATTAAGAAAAAGGTTGCTCAACAGTTATCTGAGATGTATAAAATAGTAAAATACGAAGTTGCTGAGGTTCGCAAAGACTTCCAAATGGAAGATGTGAAGCTGGAGCACAAGTTAACAGAAAAGATCGAGGCGGAGTCTGAACTGTGCTCAGATAGGTTTAAAGATGTTAATATAAAAGTAAACATATGTCAAGCAGAAGTAGATGCAATCAAAACTGACACTACTCATATTGTGCAAAGAGTAGATAATGTTGAAATGAAAGTAGAAAATATTAGTACTAACATTGCTAACATTGAGAGTAAAGTAGCTTTAGTAATTTCTGGTAATGGTAGTATACAACAAGTTGTAGCTGCAAACGCTGCTTTTATCGTGTGTCGGCGGTTCTTGCGGTTCGATCCAGATAAAAATATCCACCCGCTAGATTTCTGGAACGATTTTGAAGATGTGATTCCATCAACTTGGTCTGAACGAGAGAAAATCTCATTTATTAGAAGCCATTTAGCAGGTGACGCCATGCGTTGGTCAGCTGATGTTATGTTGAAGTGTAAAACATTAGCGGAGTTTAAAATAGCTTTCATTAATGAGTATTGGTCTAGCAATAAGCAAAATGAAGTGTTGAGAGAATTTTGGAGTGGAAAACGCTTCAATGCAGGCAAGGAATCAATTAAAGAGTTTGCTAGGTCATGGATTTCACGTTTGTCACATTTGGACGAAAAGCTAAAACCGGAAATGATTATACTAGGTCTTGAAGCCAAACTGCCATGGTATTGGCAAACTAGAATTATATCTGCCCCTAGAGACAATCTGGATCGTTTTATTGAATATGTGGAACGTGTAGAACGTGTTGCTGCCAATGAGGAGCAAGCACGTAATAACAGAAATGCTAATAACAATAGTAGTAATTTTAAGAACGAACAGAATGGCAATGTAAACATCAGAACAGTAGGTGTTCGCCATCCTAAGAGAGGTAGGAATTGGAGAAATGATTATCAGAACCAACAATGGCATCCAAGTGATAATAATTTTGTTCCAAACAGAATTATGCATGTAAACAACAGTACGGAAAGTAATGCTGTGCCAGTTAACTATAATGAAGATAAAGGAAACAGTAGTAGGCCGAGGCAGGAAAACTAGTTCCCGTCTATGAGGACACTGGCGCTCACCAGGCGGTTACTTTTCCTAAGCCAGTAATTACAATAATTGGTAAGACAGATCAGAATACTCAAACTGAACATGTGGATGAAGTGTCGGTAGCATCTAAGGATACAACAGAAATATTAGATCACTCACAGTATTTGATAGATACCGTGTTAGAGACGCTTTCTAAGTGGGAAGAGAAAGAGAAGGCGCAGCTGTGTAACGATAGGGAAGAGCTACAAAATATTGAATTGTCAGGTGAAGAAGCAGAAGAAATTCATGCTTATATTTACGATGAGGATGATGTGCTCTTATCTGAAGTGCCTGTGCAGGATGTTGATAATGTACTAATAGATTTAGGACAGGACATAAGTGAGACTGTAGAGGGTAGCCTGTTGGGGGTCGATGAACCCAGTAGCTGTGACCAGTTGTCACTAGAGAAGGAACCCGACGAAAATAGTAAAAGTGGTTTAGCTGTAACTAGTGTTATGCCCGGTCTGGAGGCGCAGAATCGCCCAGACTACAGTAATTTGTGTTATGTTCAGCAAACTAAATGTAATGAAGTCGTGCGGTGTTTCGATTTGAAATTAATAGACCGACTGGAAAAGGCAGCTGAAAATGTAATTCAGGAAACCCCTACACACTGTGACCTAAATGTAATGAAGACAGATGTCGATCACTTTAGTTGGAGACAAATCCAAAAGGAACTACTGGATGAGTTTGAGGAACCACCCTTACAAACTAGAATAAGCCACCCTGTTGGGTATCAATGTACGTTGTCTCTTAGACAGTGGAAGTGAAGTGAGTGCGATATCTCAGTCCTTCTTTGATGCATTACCTGGTAAAGACAAGCTTACAGTAATGAGGGTATCAGGACTAAGAATAATTGGTGCTACTGGCAAGGCGTCAAAAACGGTAAAGCAAGAAGCTTTGCTGCCCTTTAACATTAATGGTAATTTAGTTGATCATCCATTCTTAATTGTAAACAATCTCAGTATTGAGGTTTTAATTGGCATCGATTTCTTGTCAAAATATCAGAGTGTTGTTGAGTTTGAAAGAAGCCAGTTAAAAATGGTCTTGCCAATAACCGGAGTAATTACAGTACCTTTTAGTGATAACCATGTAGTAACTAATGATGAAACTTGGGAGCTGCCTATACGAGTTCTGAAAAATAGGAGATATTGGGACGAAGGTGTTAATCTTAGTACAAGTAAGCTAAACACAGAAGAAGAAGAAGCAATTATTTTGGACAAAATAGAAGCTAAATTGCAGGAAATCGATAAAATTTCAGCTAATCAGAAGGAAGAACTGAGACAGGTTTTAAAAAGGCATCATAAGGTATTTTCAGATCGACCTGACTTGGTCAAAGGTTATGAATGTCAATTAAAGGTGAAACCTGGCCCAGTGTTTTTCAGGAAGCCATACCAAATGCATGTAGCTAGGAAGGAGGCAGTTCGAAAGGAGATACAGAGAATGCTAGAGTGGGGTGTGATTGAAAAAGCGATCAGTGAGTACAATAATCCTCTTGTTGTTGTACCAAAAAGAGACGGGAGTGTCAGATTGGTCTTGGACGCTCGTTGGTTGAATGAAATAGTGGTTAGCGAAAGTGATAGGCCGCAGAACATGGGCGAGTTATTGCAAAAGTTCCGGGGAGTAAAATTCTTAACTTCTATGGACATCACGTGTGGATATTGGAATTTGCCACTGGTGGAAAGTTCAAGGAAGTACACAGCTTTCTTGTACGAAGGAGTTTGTTACCAATACCGTGTGGTACCTTTCGGACTTAATATCTCTGTTTGTGCCTTCATACTTGTGATGTGCCATGTTTTAGGACCAGCTTTAAGTAATAAAATAACAGTCTACGTAGATGATCTGTTAATAGCAACTCCTACCTGGGAAGAACACATAGCTTTATTAGAGGAAGTGTTAGAGGCTATTGAGAGAGGTGGCATGAAACTAAAGATTGAAAAGACAGAGTGAGTTAAAGAGGAAACAGGTTTCTTGGGATATAGGATAAGTGGAAAAGGTTTTCTGCCTGACCCAGGCAAGCTAGCAGTTATTGAAAAATTTGAGGCTCCCAGAAACAAGAGGCAGTTGAGATCGATGTTCGGTCTTTTCGGCTTCTATAGGCGTTTTGTTAGTGATCAGGCTTTTAATGCGCCCTGTCTTCACCTCCTGCTGAAAAAGAATACCCCTTGAGTTTGGACAGCAGAATGTCAACAGGCGTTTGAGGTGCTTAAACAATCCTTAATTAATAGTCCAATTTTGCATCATCCTGATTTTGAAAAACCATTCTGCATGTATGTTGATGCTAGTGGCTATGGTATAGCTGTGGAGATATTCCAAGTAGAAATAGAGAACGAACAAGAACTGCACAAGACTATAGCTTTCGCAAGTCGATCTTTACAGGCAGCAGAGAGAAATTATGGCATCTCAGAACTGGAAGCATTGGCAATTGTATTTGGGGTACAGAAATTTGAGCAGTATCTATTAGGTCACAAGATAATTGTTTACAGTGACCATAAGGCGTTGACCTTTTTAAAGACCTGTAAGTTGAGGAATGCTCGTTTGGTAAGATGGTCATTGTATCTCCAGCAGTTTGACCTTGAGGTTAGATATATTCAAGGGAAAGACAATCTGGTAGCTGATAGGTTATCTAGAAGTGCGGAGCTCTGTGATGACACGGGAATTACAGCAACAGACCTAAATGAAGTTCGAATGTTTGCATTGCACGAAGTAAAGGAAGAAAGTGCATTAAAGAGAGTGATTAAGAACTTGAGACGTGAGCAGAATGCAGATGACCAGCTGAAATTAGTGAAGAGCTATTTAGAAAATGCGAACTATCCTAAGGTTTCGCAATACTATTGTCTGCATAAACGTATTCTGTTTAGAAGGAAAAAGGTAGGTGTTTCTGAGTGGAAGCTGTGCTTTTCCTCACAACATGTAGACTTACTAATCGACTATGTACACCTGAGGTATGGGCACTACGGTGCAAAGAAGTGCATTGCAAAATTAAAAGAGAAGGTTGTGTTTGACAACATGTACCGCCGTGTGGCCAAGCGTCTAGCATCTTGTGTAGTGTGCCAGAAAGTCCGTGCTGCTAACACCAGAATACAAGGAGAGCCAACTGAAACCCTAGAATTACTGGCTTGTGATTTGTTTGGCCCTCTTCCTGTTTCGAGAGGTGGTTGCACCCATGTTTTTTTTATTGTGGATGGATTCAGTAAATATGTTAAGCTATACCCAATTAAAAGAGCAAATGCAAAAACATTGGTTGAAAAGATGGAAAAAGATTTCTTCGTGAACGTTGGCGTTCCGAAGAATTTGCTGTCAGACAATGGGCCTCAATTTACTTCTGATAGATTTAAGGAATATCTAGATAAGGCCGGCGTGAAACATCTGAAAATATCTGCGTATTTCCCCCAAGGAAATATGAGTGAACGTATTATGAGAGAATTGAATAGGCTTTGCAGAACTTATTGTGCTCGGAAACACTCAAATTGGGCAGAACACATTAAGTATTTCGAGAATGTAATTAACAACTTAAGACATGATGCAACTGGTTTTGCGCATTGCGAATTGATGTTTGGCCAAGAACCGCACAATGTGATTGCAGATATGGTAGAATTCCCTATTCAACGCAAATATCCACAGACGAGAAGAAATTAAAGGCTAGGGCAAATATAAGAAAAACAGCGTTGGAAAGGAAGAAGCGTCATGACGCAAAAGCTGTACCTACTAGTTTTGAAATAGGTCAGTTAGTCCTTGTCAAATCCAAGGAAAAATCAAAGAAAGTAAATGCAGAAACAAAGAAATTCATGTTCGTATACGAAGGACCTTTCAGGATCATAGGAAAACCACATGCCAATGCATATAGGCTAGAGTATCCTAAAAGTAAAAAGCTATTAGGTCTCAGGAACGTGATCGACCTAAACAAATTCATAGGTAGTGAATGAATGCTGTAGGGAGGAGGTTGTTCTGTAACCTCTACACAGTGTGGCAGCTGTGCAGTCCCAACTGTGTGAGATCTTTCCCATTTCAGGTCTCACTCAATCTTCATCTTTCCTGTCCCCAAAAATTTCGACCTTTTCTTTCCAACACAAAATTTTCCGTTATGGTTATCAAGCCAATAATAATCTAATGAATGCTGTAGGGAGGAGGTTGTTCTGTAACCTCTACACCGTGTGGCAGCTGTGCAGTCCCAGCTGTGTGAGATCTTCTTTCACTTTTCAGATTTCACTCACTCTTCATCTTTCCTATCCACAAAAATTTCGGCGCTTACTCTCAAATAAATAAAAAAAAAAAACTTTCCGTCATGGCTATCCAGCCATGAGTTCTATAACCATTCTATACACCGATTAGTGAAGAAAAATACCTAATGTGACAAACCTAATAGTGACAAACAACAGAGAGGTATGATGTAATTAAGATACAAATGTATTTGAGTAACAAGTATGTATAGAACCCTGATAATATTGTAAGTACAAAGTGTTGTTTTATTGGAAATGGTCCCACAATAATATTTTAAAAAAGATGTACAAATTCGTGTACAAGCAGGATCTGAAGTGGCAGTGAAACCTATTGTATGCTGTCGAGCTAACTAATTAATAGTAAAAGAGATTGCTTAGTGTTATAAAAAAAATATGCAGATAATTGCAAGAATAAACTCACCTTGTGTAGCAAGGAATGGCAGTATAATAGAATTGAG
The DNA here is from genome assembly GCF_023898315.1 of Schistocerca nitens. NCBI lineage: Eukaryota > Metazoa > Arthropoda > Insecta > Orthoptera > Acrididae > Schistocerca > Schistocerca nitens. The sequence continues at coordinate 43,913,785 of NC_064622.1, forward strand.
TAGTGTTTGTGGTTGAGACGTGAAGGACACGTCCCTGAAGTATTTATAAGGTTGGAGCTGGCCGTTATTTGGTGTAGTGTGTGACAGGATACACCTACACGTATTGAGGTTATGAGTTGGAGGCGTGAATGCAACCATAGGTACCCTTATGTTAGATGAGACAGAGCAGCTCATGGTGTCCTATAGGTTTAAGGAATTTAGCATTACGCTCGTCCATAATTACTTGATGCACTTTAGTGGTAGGTCGAGAGAGACTACCTGAGGTTTCAGCGTCCGATCGAGTGGAAATGGATTGCCACGTGAGCAAACTGATCAGCTGCAATACACTATAGATATGAAATAAATGTGCTATCCTATGCTTTAAAATGTTACTGGAGTGAGTATTACTTAAGTTCATACACTAGCAAAGTAAATAAGTAACATAATGACAGACGTGAAACATTATTGATAGCTCAGCATAGATACACTTCAAAGTAAGTAAGTACTTAATTGCAGATGTGGAACTGACACAACAGCAGAGGACCAATAAGTGGAGTTAGTAGCCAACTAAACGTAGTGTGTTTTGAACACTCAGAACTGTACTATTACCAAAAGTTACTCATACGTACAAAGAAGCTGAGAAGACAATTAATAATCAAACATACTCATACTATCTCTAAGAATAAGGTAATCAAAGATGAGTCAGCTAAGTGAATAAAATACAGATTTGTCAGGAATGTACCGAGCATTGGTTCAGTGTTCCGGCCCAGAAATAATAAATTGAGATAAAATATGATTTATGATTGTATGCCTTGAGCATAAATTTTCTCTAGTAAATGACTAACGGCGTTTTGAGCCATTTGTTTACCGATTTTATGACAGTCACGTAACCGTGAGAGTAAAATTAAAAAGATTCTGTTAACTTTGTTCCAGCAAAATATTGAAGGACAACATGTATATATCCCCATTTCATTGTGACCCACCCTTAGATGTTAAGTGAACAGAGTCTGAGGCACTCTTTTTGTTTGTTCTACAGGACAAACCAGATAATGGCAGCCTGGTAGCTGCGTGAAAGCGTGGAGTGACTTGGACACAACTCACAGTGACCCCTCCCCTTTCCCCATGTAATTTAGAGTGAACGTGAAGGTCGCACACCATAGCAACTTCCCCTCCTCTACCCTTGTGAATGGAAGTGTAGAACGCCAGCCAAAGCGGCTACAACCACGTGTGTAAAACTTATTTGTGAAATTTTCTTTCAGGTTTAGAAAAGACTGCTAAGATATAATCATCTGTTTATGTATCTTGAATAACTGTTAAATTTTTTGAGTTTGTGTATGTAAAAATGTATTTAATGGATTTAAGATTTTCATAATTTTACATATTTTTGTGTTTGTTTGTCTAAGGCAATATGTATGCCAAAGTGTTTCATTGACTTTGCTTAAATTTTGAATAATAATGATGCTTAAGAGGCAGTGAACATGCCTGCAATTTAAATAATTAATGTAGGTAATCAGTTTTCTTTTAATATTTATACATGTTTACATTTCAATTTTAATTTTTCATAGGAAGTTAAGCTTTACTCTTGCTTCCCTTTTGTAATTAAATTTTTTTTGTTCATTAACATTCATAAACAAATAAAATTAAGTAGAGGGTGATGTAGGGAAGCGGCCTACTCACGCCGTAGTAAATTCAGATCAGTCTTTCCATTGTGTGCCAGCCAGTCTGCTGTAACTAGCTCTGACGTCATAAATGTTGCGCAATACTTTAAAAATCAAGCAAATAACCTAAAACATTTCTAGCATGTCAGGAGTAATACTAAAACAACATGTGTTGAATATGAGTTCGATAACTTTAATCATTTTCGAAATTTGGACGTTTTTCTGTAAAAAGCATTGGCGCAACAGAAAAGAGCTAGAGAATTAAAAATTTATAATTAAATTCATTTTTCATAATTATTTAATAGAAACAGTCTTCTGGATTTCACAAATTATAATTTTAGTGGAAATTCATGATTTTCTGGTTTTCGTCTTAAAACTTAAGGAAGCAAGATAGACTAAGTAGGCTAATAAATAAGGCTAGGATGTTTATATTTAAGTAGAATGGAGATCCGCTATTACCATAAGGATGTGAGAAGTTTCATTTGAATACCTATAAAACTATAGCGATAGCGTATCTCCAAAGGGCCAGTTCAGAGCTCGTCTACTGCGTGCAGTGTAATTAAATTAATTCTCTCGCCCAAAACATTTAACTTAGGCACATCAAAACTTTATTATCAATACTTACCTGCGTGCTGAATTCACATTTAAATTAAGAGCTTCATCGGCTATCAGCAAGAGAAGCTATGATTTATTAGGTAACTTAAAGTGGTGCATTACTAGCCCAGCGGCTAGTCGGGAGAGCCGATTTGATCAGGCGTTCCCTTAGCCGTCCGCACCGCGGCTTTATATATAAGAACGCTGCGCAAGGAAGAAAGGCCCCAGTTCTCTCCAGACACTGAATAGCACGTCATCTGTGTCGGGAGTCGCGTCGCGTCGGTATCATTGCTACAAACAGCCTCGGATGCCGTATTAAGTTACTCGGAATACGCGTAACCATGAAATCATTTTCGAGTGAAGTGTTAATTCTGGGTTGACTTTAATTATCGATCTTCAGTTTGCGTATTGTCGTATTTTCACGTGTCGCTGCGGGACAAACATTCTACCATTATTTAGCGTGGCGTTTGATGAACCTAATCATCAAATTATGGCGAGCATTCATTTAAATATTTAATTTGGACAGTTATAGTGGCATCAGCGCATTAGACTCTGAACTGCTCTCTTAGTTAGATTGTGTGGATTCTTTTGTTTTCATCTGTGACTTTCAGAATACAGAACGTTTTTTTTTTCACGACCGTTTTTGATTATAAATCCCGGACAATCTCCTGAATTCCTCAGAGCTATAAGCTGTAACTATAAGTGTATTCTCAGATGAAGTGGGCACTAGGGATTCTAATTACAGGCTTCACGTTTCCTAATCACTTTCTGGTTGCCAATATTGTAGTTAGAGAGCCAGTGTTGAGAACGGCGAAAGACAGCATAATTAGCATTCTAAATAATAGGAACATTTTAGCAACATAATTCCACCCGCCGCCCCACATATGGTTAATCGGCCGGGAAATGCAGTGTTTCTACATTCAAACATTTTTAATAACAGTAAATAACTAATTCCAACCGCCGCCCCACATGGTCTTCAGTCCTGAGACTGGTTTGATGCAGGTCTCCATGCTACTCTATCCTGTGCAAGATTCTTCATCTCCCAGTACTTACTCCAACATATATCCTTCTGAATCTGTTTAGTTTATTCATCTCTTGGTCTTCCTCTACGATTTTCACCCTCCACGTTGCCCTCCAATACTAAATTGGTGATCCCTTTATGCCTCAGAACATGTCCTAGCAAGCGATTCCTTCTTCTAGTCAAGTTGTGCCACAAATTTCTCTTCTCCCCAATTATGTTCCATACCTCCTCATTAGTTATGTGATCTACCCATCTAATCTTCAGCATTCTTCTGTAGCACCGCATTTCGAAAGCTTCTATTCTCTTCTTGTCCATACTATTTATCGTCCATGTTTCACTTCCATACATGGCAACACACCATACAAATACTTTCAGAAACGACTTCCTGACACTTAAATCTATACTTGATGTTAACAAATTTCTCTTCTTCAGAAACGCTTTCCTTGCCATTGCCAGCCTACATTTTATATCCTCTCTACTTCGACCATCTTCAGTTATTTTGCTCCCCAAATAGCAAAACTTCTTTACTACTTTAAGTGTCTCATTTCCTAATATAATTCTCTCAGCATCACCCGACTTAATTCGACTATGCCCTCGGGAAAAATTAGGGCTCTAGTTTCCCCTTGATTTCAGCCGTTCGCAGTACCAGCACAGCAAGGCCGTTTTGCTTAGTGTTATAAGGCCAGCACAGTCAATCATCCAGAATGTTGCCCCTGCAACTACTGATAAAGCTGCTGCCCCTCTTCAGGAACCACACGTTTGTCTGGCCTCTCAACAGATACCCCTCCGTTGTGGTTGCATCTACGTTATGGCCATATGTATCGCTGAGGCACGCAAGCCTCCCCACCAACGGGGCTACCACTCTTCAACTAAGGATGTTTCAGACTGTGCAGAGGCAAAGACTGAGCCACAGAAAGACTATAGATTGTTTAACAGTGACATAACTTTGTAAGTAGGCTGTTTAGGTTTTTATGTTGGTAACGCCATGTACCGCTCTGTATGAAAATCACTGACTGTGCTGTGTGCAGTCTGTCGCTGGTTGGCATTGTTGACATATTCACTATTGTAGTGTTGGCAGTTGGATGTGAACAGCGCGTAGCGTTGTGCAGTTGGAGGTGAGCCGCCAGCAGTGGTGGATGTGGGAAGAGAGATGGCAGAGTTTTGAGAGCGGACGATCTGGACCTGTGTCCGTCAGAAATAGGAAATTTGTAATCACCAATTTAGTATTGGAGGGCAACGTGGAATGAACAACAAGATAACTAAATTGGTGCGAGCCTAGCGATGTGGGTGCCATGTTCTTAAACACGAGAGACCTGGGTAGCCTCTTACGTGATTTCCCGAGGTCTTGTCTTTTCACTGCCCTGGACCAAGCATTTCCCGGAGTGGAGAGCACTTCGGTACTGTGCTCCCGGTCGTTTGCTTGTGGTGCACCATCTTGGTTCCAGTGGACTCCCCACGTTAATAACACTACACACCATCGTTCCGTAGTTTGAAACAGATGGCTCCTCTTTGGCGAATCTTACTGCAAGCATCGTATGACGGCGTGCAGAAATGTAGTGCCTCAGAATTTTTAATGTGAAGACTCTTTAAAGATTTTAAAGAAGACAAACTTTACTAACATTCTGCATCTTTATTCTTCCAGTCTACATATTCTTTCCGAACATTGCCATCCTGGTGACGAACAAATTTCTCACAACAAACGACCATCTTGTTAATACTGTCAATGCTTGCGCACTTAACCACTATCAGAGTGAGGCGTTCTCTAAGTTTTGGAAACAGATGAAAATCGGACTGGGCCAGGTCGGCACAGTGTGGGGGATGATCGACGATAGCGAACACTAGGCGTCGGATGGTTGCCAACGTCGTGTGTCGCAACGTTCGTGTATGGTCTAGCATGGTCACGCTGAGGGAGTGGATGCTCCACCTGCGGGCAACCTCTTGGAATTCGAAACTCGATCACAGCACTCTGTTTCTCACGCACCAACATAATTACGTTAGATACTCCATATTAGCGCTACAATTCGGAACCCTCGAGAGCCAGAGGGTTGCAAATATGTAGACGTGAAGAATAAAGTTATAAAATGTTAATAACGTTTGTTTTATTTTAAAAGCTATAACAGTTTTCACATTAAAAATTCAGTGGCTTTACTTTTCAGCAAACCCTCGTACTTGTCTCAACTTCCTACCTGCCCTCCGCTTTCCCCTGCTGTTGTGCGTGTTTGTCCTTCGATAAGGCGTTCCTAATGGCCGGACGCCGACTTCGTCTCCTCTGCGCGGCTGGCCACCGTTTAGCTTGTGCTCAGTAAGACTCTCAACAACATATAAACAAACTTCCTGAGCAAGAATTTAACATGGAAGTGGCAACCTCTGACATTAACTTGAACCATAGTTTTATTCTCATTTTGAGCTTGGGGTTAATTTAGATTGGCTACAGTTATTAATTTATTGGACCTTGTTTATAGTATGTGGTAGTTTTGACAAAAAAATGGTCTCGTAACAAAATGAATCACTAACATTACAACACCCCAGTGGGAACATATTGTACCCTGGTGCCACTGACCATTTCCCTTGACGGTGTTGCATTTTTTCCTGCAAGTTAGCAGCGGTTTACAGTCATTTATTAATATAAATTATATATTATGCACTTGAATGTGAAGACGATGCGTGGTAATGTTGCTCAGTGTCCACCTGCACTGCACTGCGCTATCTATGAACACTGGTCTAGTCCTGAATGCAGTGAAGGTTGATAGTGTGTCCCGTTGGCCTCTTCTAGGCGTCGACTGTACAAATGGTTCAAATGACTCTGAGCACTATGGGACCTAACATCTGAGGTCATCAGTCCCCTAAGACTTGGAACTACTTAAACCTAACTAACCTAAGGACATCACAGACATCCATAACCGAGGCAGGATTCGAACCTGCGACCGTAGCGCCTAGAACTGATAGGCCACATCGGCCGGCGTGAGTTAACTGTTGAAGTTTTTCTGCTGTAACTGTAATAGAACGGAAAGGGGGGAGGGGGGAGCATCGTTGTATCCTTTTGATACAGTGGAATAATTGGTTCAGAAATGTACACAAAATCTTAAATACGCTCCTTAAAGTTAGTAGAACTAGCGTCATTCACATAATGTGTATGAAATAAGCACAATAGGTTTGACTACCTGGCCGTGAATGAATAAAAGGGCTTATGAGCTGTAGACATTACTTGTAATTGTTAAGTAACGGACACTACGAACATTACGTAAGCATCTAAGAGGTTTTGTTGTATTAACGGACATAAGACTTCACTACATTACTAAATGAGATATTACTTTGAAACAAATATTGTTATTGCCAAACGTAAGATAATTGAGAAGCGTGTTTATTAGCATTATAACTCCAACCCTTTATTACAATAGTGGCTAACTGTAAAACGTATATTACAGTGAGATGGGTATGGAGGAAATAACTATCGACAATTCAGTTTCGTTATGTCATTTGTACTTTATTTTCTGTCGCCTGTAGTAGATAACAGGTCAGTATTACCCAAATTATATTAGTGTACGTAACAGAAATTCAGCAGTTCTTAAAAGTAGTTACTTAATATAACAAAACAGAAATACAGCGGTTCTTAAAGGTAATTACTTAGTATAACTATCAGTACAATAATTGTATCACAATATGGTAGCGTAGAATCAATGTTTTTTAACGAGAAAGCTAAGTAAAAGACAAACAAAAATACTTTCTCGGAATGTGTCCTAATTTCCTGTTTAATCCTATGTGTCTTTAAATCCTATATACAATGTTACTAAGTGCAATGTGGCTATTGAAGTTCTAAATTACTATAAACAAACATTTCATCTACGTTGTAAGTTTAAGTTTCAACTGTGACACTTAGGCTGCTGCATTAAACTCAGCTTCCTTTCAGACGAGACTGAAAGTATGTTGTCGCCACGAGTAACATATTGGCTATTTCCTGATTGACGATTAAGCTTTAATAACACCATAAAATACATCGGAACTTCTTTCTACACCATTCAGAAGGGCGAGATATTTAGAGTGGGTATATATGTCAGAACATCTACTGAGCAAAGAACAATTAGTACCAACAATTTATCTGATTCCACGCTTCCTCTGTATGCTTTATATCCGCAGTGATTCGTGTTAACGCGCTCTTTGAGCTGGTGACACGTTTAACAGCTTTATAATCCGGAATTTACGTAATAGTGTGATTCAGTAGACTGGTAATAACGCCATGGTTTTAACATCGGAATTACTAGGATGTTCGAAGGACGAAGTTGTTAAAAAAGAGTGTACAGTTTTATAGAGATACTTACATTCAATTTACTCACACTGCTCTACACACAGGTTTTATTTCCTATTCTACATATGCACAATTCTGATCATGGTGTTAAAATGGTGTCTCCCCATCCACAGGTACCAAAACAAATCAGGAGCGGACTTCGTTGGTAAGCCGACGTATCATTTTAGTGGCCGTGTCGATAAAGGGCGTGTCTTGAGAAAGAAGCAGCCGCATAGTACTGTTTAAAGATGTCCGAAATTGAACGAAATACGATGTATGGGCCATTTTTGTTTGAGACCACCACAGGACTAAACAATAATGAATAGTTCGAGTTCTGGTTTTTCCTTTTAGTGTCTACACATCAGTGCGATTTATTTTCCTCCAGTACATTGGTAGTGACATAGAATGGTTCGAGTCATTTATTTAAATGCAGCGTTGCCTCCACGATGGGAATATTGGAAAGTCCACTGGAAATTGTTCTCAGAGGTGCCATAAACATTACTTTTTGCGATTCCCTCGCACAGGCGTCAAAGACGGTGCTTTTATATTGCCAATATACACTGCAATGGATAACTTCAAGCTCTGGAGCACAACTTCTGTCTACTCAATGGGTCGAGGCCGAACGCAGAGAACGTCTTTGAAGTATCATCACATACCATTTACGTGGCTCGTAATGTGGGCTGTGGCTACACGGAAAACCAACTGGGCGCGAAATTAAGACGTCGCGACAGAATGCTTGTGACAGGGTTGGAATTGTGCAGTGTTCACAGTGAAATATGGCTTCATGAGAGCGGTTCGTTCTACTGTAATAACTTTGTAGATCTGTACATGCAAATAACAAAATGTTACTTTCAAGCTGGCAGTGTCCTCACCTAATATGTTATTTTGAAAAGCACCGTACTGTGAAGTATAAATTCTTTCACTCTTAAGTAAGAGTTTCATGTAATTAGATATTTAGAATTTGAAGACGTCTGTTTTTATTTTAAATGATAAGATCTCCTATTTCAAGGTACTATACTGTTAGTGGTGGTTCGGTGACTAGACTCACATAGCGGTTGCACTTTTCCCTTCTAGATGTAGGCTTGAAATCTATGAATATAAGATTCTACACCATCTAGGGAGAGTATGATATGACATATGTATTTTCTATTTTTTATTGTGAATCACATTAGGTATTTATGTGCATACAGGATGTGAACAACAACTGTTTAGAACGTACCACAGTGGTGTATCTGAACTCGGAACGAGCAAATTGATATATGAGATTTGTGGTCTGTCATCCCGGAAAACAGTCTCTAATTGGCCTATAAAACCAAGTAAGCTATGGCGCACGTACGCAGAGCGAGAATTTGGCTAAAATCCTCCTTGAATATTAGTTAAAAAAAAAAAAAAACAAGAAAAAACCTGTTTTTACACTTGCAAAATGTGAAACACATCCTTGTGTACGTTTTTTACCAAAATATTATGAATTTTAACATTATAAAATTGATAGTTAAATCGTTTTGTTTGTCTGGCTTTCTTACTACGAAACTACCGTGCCTATAACGTTCAAGTTGGATGGATCGAATTGCGAACGTAATTAGATTTTGCATACTTTTACAAAAAGTCTTTGTTCTTTGATTACCGCCTGGGGAAAGTTTACATTAATTACGATAACAAAATAACAGATTAAGCCACTGGTGTAAGAGACAAGAGAAAGTCGAAAATCGAGTGACGCGCATGCGCAGTAGATCAGATGGCTTTTGTAAGCCGATTTGAGGTTATTTTGCAGCTTGACAGAACGTAAGTGTTCTACATCAGATTGCTCGTTTCGACTTCCCTTGCACCACTTTGGTACGTTCTAAGCTGCTATTGTTTATACCGTGTAGTGGTTGTACATATACCTACTACACTTTAGCTGCTTCTTATCTTTTCCACACCGCTTTGTGCACCAGAAAATACTGAGAAACGGTAGAATACCTCGCATTTTTGTGTGAACAGGAACAGGTATTTTGTTATTTTTCTCTGTTTGAAGCCAATCATTTGCTACTGTGTTTACCGTCATGTTACTTGATAACGCCCAGGGGGTTAAAATGAAGCACAATGTTTGTTTCAGGTAAAAGACAAGCTGATGCCATAGTATTGCTCCTGTCAAGGATTCTACACATTCTGGAGCATACGCGCTGATACAGTCAAGAGCGTTACATGATGTTTCGAACTATTTGGTCGAAGACCTCATCACCAGCTTGAAAAATGTATTAACACCTACCTGAGAATGAATGCATGTTTGCCTCTCGGCACCGCCCTGGAATGAACACAATTCTGTCATAGTGATTAATATCAACTTATTTCTATCAAATATACTGATGCTTCTACGAAGCTAAACATCTACGACAGTATTATTTTAACATTTGTAGCGTGACGAACTTGTGGTATCAGCAGTGTTGTTTGGAGTGTAGCGCCGGACAGATCAACCACCTGTGAGCTTAATCGCGACAGCTGTCGTGCGAATGGGTATTGTCTGGGCTGTCGATAAGGAGTGACTATTGTCCGCGGAAGGCAACGGCCGAATACAGTGTCGCCGGCTGGGAACGAGAGAAATCTGTTGTCCGGGACGCGGTACATACAGACGGGCGTCAACAGGCGGCTGTTTGTCCCTGCAGATTAGATAGGCGCCGTGGGGCACTCCTCCTGGTTTATCTGCCTGCGGTTCCTCGCACCGTCAACATGATGCATGCCGCACCCGTCGCATGCAAACACGGTACACTATTTTTGGCAACGTATGCCGAAACTGGCTCCAAGGACAGCCACTTGCAAGCTGTAAATATCAGTGCACACCCCTGGGCGGATTATGCTGCATTAGCAAGCAATGTAAGCAATAACAATACGGCAGTAATCGGATTCAAAACTATTTTATACAGGGAACCAAAATTCGTGCACTCGGACATCACAACTCGATTTCTTGTAAACTATGTGTACAAATATGTTTGTTACAAACTTCCGTGTGGATCATATTTTCCGTAAACTACAGACGTCAAAAAAAGCGATTTGGCAACAATGTAATCATAGTTCACACAAGAATTTTCGTTCGAGACATAGAAACATATTGCCCAATTGACGGAATGCGTGAAGTTTTGTGGTAGAATACTCAAATTCACAAGTTCGATTCCGGCGTCTAGGTGCATCTTTGATTTCTAATTTAGATCTGTTGAATAATGCTGTAGCGTACACTGATTATTAAAAGATACGTATTCTAAAAATATAGTTTATTAACTTTTGATTACAATATTTATTGATGAGAGATGTCATAAATATTCATGAAGTCTTATAATCAGTTAAAATTACATTAAAATTAATTGAACTTTCCGTCGGTGCTTCGCAGAATGTGATTATAATAATAAAAAGGAGATGCTTCCTAATGTTCAGCAAACTTATATTCGTTTGGTTATGAACTGGCTTTCGGCTTCTTAGGCCATCTTCAGGTGTGGCAAACACGCGTGAAATGAGGTGCGACTTACATAGATATTATTTACACAGAAGATACAAAACCGATGACATGTAGATTGTTTACTTAGGAAAGTATTACATTTTTTGTCACACAAAAATAATTACATTAAATAAAAAGAAAACAGTTTTTATGTGGAGATATATTTAACAGCTGATGAAAAATAATTTTCAATTTACAATTTCAATTTATTATTTGTAACTAAAAGTTAATTTAATAAAAGGGGAGAAACAAAACTGAGCTTGATCTTTTAATGTGTCACATGTTTATTAATTTGCAGTATTTCCAACAGGGATATATTCCTACTTATCTTTACAGAATTTAATAATCTGAAGTTTTACAGTCTCTGAAGGAAAGTAGAAATATGTCTGCTGTGAATGCTGGAAATCAACAATCACATAGTGTACAGTAAGTATTAACAGTACTTAATGATCAAACACAGTTTCCTTTCTTCTATATCTTAAATTAAGATTTAGTTACAAATAATGGATTGAAATTGTAAATTCGAAATCATTTTTCATTACTTCTTAAATATATCTCCATATAAAGAACAATGTTCTTTCTTATTTGGCGCAATTATTTTTGTGTAACAAAAAATCTGATACTACCGTGTAACACATACAATCGCGACGGTCTCTGGTGCAACAGTTACCTTCTTCGATAGCTAGAGCGACAACAGCGCTCCAAGCGGTGAAAAGCAAACAGCCACATGCCTCATAAGGATATGGAATGTTTTTGGTTATTTTTCTATTTAATTAATGAAATAATTGTTGCATTTTTGCTTTCCATGCATTAGTAAATTACCAAGAGACATGAACCATTGTGAAATAAATGTGAAAACATGCAGTCTCATTGATTCAGTGACTTAAGTAACAATTTATTCATGAAGAAATACTCTCGAATATGTGTATAATTGCACCTTACTCCGCTGGAAACAAGATAATATAAACACATATTTCTTGCATGAGGAGACTATATTTCTGTTGTTGTTTGTTTTTGTAACGATGGGCGCTTCACTTGAAACGTAAAAATATTTTGTGGAGCCTAATGATTCACCCCATCGGTTCCCGTCAGATCACTAATAAGCTATGTCGGGCTGGGCTGCCACTTGGATGGGTGACCATACGGTCTGCCGAGCGCTGTTGGAAAGCGGGGTGCACTCAGCCCTTGTGAGGCAAACTGAGGAGCTACTTGACTGAGAAGTAGCGGCTCCGGTCTCGTAAACTGACATACGTCCGGGAGAGCGTTGTGCTGACCACATGCCCCTCCACATCCGCATCCAGTGACGCCTGTGGCTGAGGATGACACGGCGGCCGGTCGGTACCATTGGGCCTTCCAAGGTCTGTTCGGATGGAGTTTAGTTTAGTTTAGTCTTTAATGATTCACCCATTCTTACACATCGCTCGAGTTTTTAATGAACGAATATTTTTGTAAATCTAAAAACCTTTGCTTGGAAAGCAAGTGTGATGAATATTCTTGCCGTTTGTGATTCAGATATGACAACAATTGTGGAACTGTTTTCATCTGTGTTACTGTTTTGCTGCTGACGGTATTTCATATTACGTCTATGTGGTTTTCCCTTCAGCTAAAGCAGTTTGGTATATTTGGTACTTTAAATAATGCAGGTACTTCATTCCAGACAAGTTTCCTATGCTCCACGTTCACTGATCTGGCAGGAAGTGCAGCGAACAAAACTTCGCGTTGTTGAGGAGATATAAGAGGTCTCTGTGCGAAAGATCTGGTCTTCTGGTGTTTACTAGATATTTTTAGTCCATGAAGGAAAACGACACCCTTCAGTAAATATCTATACGGCACAAGAGAATCCTAAATTTAGTCTCCTGTACTGTACCGTTTTATACATTCCAGGGTCCTCAGGAAACTAAATAGTGACAAATTTAGTATCAGTTTTTAGCTATTGTGGATTTCTGTGGCACTAAATACGCTCGCTATTGCAAAAATAATGTTACAAATCAATATAAATGATATCGCCCGTGTGGGGTTGTTAGTACCCCCATCGGGCGCCTCCCCAGGTGGCGGATAGGGGAATGCCTCCTAGATATAGGTGGTACTGGGGAAATCAAATACCCAGGGCGGACCAAAGACTAACGAAATGTAGCGTCTGAACTCCTAGAGGAGCGGCTACAAACAGCGTCTGTTCTCCATGTTAGGAGCGGCTGAACACGCACTCTGGAACTTACAATCCCAGTTTTAACCTCGGAATGGCCCAAAAAGCCATCTCCCCCCTGAATTTCAAACAACTATGCATGATGTCAATTTCTCTAGATAGAACTACTCCAGGAGGTAACCAATCCTCCGCCGCTAACAGCAGCGCAATCAGGTCTAAGGATTCTGGAGAGCCTGAAGCACCATGTCGTTCAAGAAATTCAAAATCCTCTAAACGGAAGAAAAATAACGTACATTTCTTAGGAACCCTAAATATTAACTCGCTCTTGAAGCCGGGAAAACTGAAGCAGCTCACCAAAGTCTTGAAGGTATATAAAATCCAAATATGTGCGCTGCAGGAAACCAGATTTACAGATGAAGATTTAATGGATTATGAAGGATACAGGATATTTAAAGGAAAGAAAGGCTGGAACCCATTTGGAAGAGGCCTTCCCCACCTTGGAACAGGCTCCATCGTGAAATCTAACTGGGTAAACTCAATAACCGACTTCCAGTCACCTAATGAACGCTTGTCTTTTCTCACATTCAGCGCCCTAAATAAAACCTATACTCTTATTAATTGCCACGCACCCATCAACAATGACAATAAGAAAAATCCTCAGAAAGTAGATACATATTGGGAATCTCTAGACCACGAACTTTCTAAAATTCCAACATCAAATGTGAAAATACTGTTTGGGGACTTCAATGCACAAATAGGCCAAGAAAAAAAATACAAAAAAACAGTAGGAAACTACGCGGCTCACAAAAGGACAAACAGAAATGGAGAAAGATTAATAGAACTATGCAAGGGTCATAACTTAAAATTAATGTCTACAAATTTCAAAAAACCTCCTAAGAAACAGAAAACATGGAAATCACCAAACACAAGTATTGGAGAGTTCCAGATAGATCACATAGCCATCACACACTATAATCAAAAAGAAATAATGAATGTGAGAGTTCGGAAAGGGGCAAACATTGTAACTGACCACTACTTATCGACAGTCAAATTAAAGGTCATACCACAAAGAAAGAAACAAATACAAAACAGGAAAACTCAAAAGATAGACGCAAACATCTTGAAAGAGAAAAGAGAAGAATTCTGTCAAAACATAGTTATATGTTCGGATAAATGGGAAGATATAAAAGAAGGAATGATAAGATCTGCTCAAGAAGTCGCAAAAATGAAAAAGAGAAAGAAACACGAATGGTGGGATGAGATATGTGAGGAAGCAATAGAACAAAGGATGAAGGCATGGAAGAAATGGCACTCAACCAAAAGTGATAAGGACTACCTGGAGTTCAAACAGCAAAGATCTTCTACAGCAAAACTCATTAGATCAGTAAAAAGACTATTTGAAAAGAACCAACTTATACAAATGGATAAAGATTTTAAGAGAAACAACAGCAGATCCTTTTACAGCACATTCAGAAAGAAACTACAAAAATATGTAGCACCAAACCTGTGTTTTAAAAATACCAGTGGAAAACTGGCAATGAATAATGAAGAAAATTGTGAAATATTAGCAAAATATTTTGAACAACTCCTCAACTGTCAGGAACCTATTGAAAAATTACCAGCCAACACCCCAAACACAGTAAACAATAATTCTGAACCCCCATGCCTCATAGAAATCAGAGAAATCATTAAAAACCTTAAGAACAATAAAGCACCAGGGGAAGACATGATAATTGCAGAAATGTGGAAAAGTGTGGATAATACAACTCAAGAAAAACTACTGGGAATAATCAATGCGATTTGGAGAACGGAACGTATACCGGAAGAATGGAAAACTGCATTAATCCACCCCATCTTCAAGAAAGGGGATAAAACCGATGCAAATAACTACAGAGGGATGTCTTTACTTCCGGTAACGTATAAAATTCTATCTAAGGCCCTATAAAACAAATTGGAGAAACAACTTGATCAAGAAATTGGTGAATACCAAGCAGGCTTTAGGAAGGGAAGATCTTGTGTGGAGCAAATTTTAAACTTGAAGTTAATTATTAAATATAGACGATTAAGAGGAAAAGATATCTTTATCACGTTTGTTGACTTCAAGAAGGCGTACGACTCCGTTGACAGAACAACCTTGGTTAACATCCTTAGGGAGTTTGGAGCAGACAAGAAAACAGTCGCAATCGTCAAAGAAACACTTACGGATACCTATGCAAAAGTAAAGTTCCGTGGTGAGGTATCCAGACCATTCAAAATCAGAACAGGATTAAGACAAGGAGATGGGTTGTCACCTACCCTATTCAACTGTGTGTTAGAAAAAGTTATTAGAGAGTGGAGGAAGAAAACGACTGAAGAAGGAATACAAAAAATCAGATTAGGAAGAATAAAGGATGGATTAGAAGTAGATTGCCTCGCTTTTGCTGATGACTTAGCGATTCTGGCAGGAAGTTTGGAAGAAGCAGTCAAACAGATCAATATTCTGAATGAAACAGCAGAAAAAGCAGGACTGAAAATCTCCTTTGAAAAGACAGAGTACCTAACCAATGTAAAAGAGGCACCGAACAATATGATTACAAAGTATGGCCAGATAAAGAAGGTTTCTAATTTCAAATATTTAGGGGAAATCATCCAGCCCAATGCTTCAGATAAAGAAGGAAATAAAACAAGAACAAGAAAAATGGAAATGGCATTCCAGCTAACAAAGAATGTGTACAACAACAAGTCAGTATCAATTAACGCAAAAATAAGGCACTACAACACTGTGATTAAGCCAGAGTGTCTGTACGCATCTGAATGTTTAGCAATGAACATTAACAAGGAAATGGAAGCTATAGCAAAAAAGGAGCGAAAAATCATTAGAAGAGTACTTGGGCCGAGGTTTGAGAATGGGACTTGGAAGCTTAGAAGTAATAGAGAAGTGTATGACAAAATTGAGAAAGTGGGAGATACTATGAGGAAGAGAAGAGTTAGCTTTTACGCCCATTTGAAAAGAATGAATGATGAAAGGCTGACAAAGAAAATATTCATGTTTTTTGACAAGAACCCCAGAACCCAAATTACCTGGTTCAAAGAAGTCAAAGCAGACTTAGAGGAGATGGGTACAGGAGAAGATGATATAACCAACAGAGACTTAATGAGAGACAAAATTCAACATTTTGAAGGATTTGAAGTGAAGAAGAGAAGAACTGGAGGAACAGTGTGGACAGAAGACCGAAGGGAGCAGCACAGAGAGAGGATGAAGACATATTGGCAGAAGAGAAAAGAGGAGGAGCGCAATAGGAGAAATGTACATTGAAAAATAGTTGTTTAACGCGGTCCCTAGACGGCCAAAATCGGAAAAAAAATAAATGATATCATTCGCACTCATCCGACGTCATGTTCAGAAGTGTTACTTGCTGGCCGCTTGGCTCACTGTATAACAGTGGGTAAGGAAAACGAGATGGAGTGTCGCGGCTGTTATAGACTGTGGCAATACTTTCCTCCATAAATGCTCTATATGTCATCATTTTTGTATCTTTCTATCTTCTAAGTAAACGCTATCTGTGGAAGTCGCATATCATTTTATCTGTGTTTGCTACATTCAGTTGTCAGCTGCAGATAACCTAACAATCCGAAAGCCGGTTCGTAACCGAATAAATATAATTTTGCACAACATTAGGGAATGTTTCCGTTTTGGTACGATTCATAGTACTTTATCTGTCATAAGGCAGAATGTTGAGTAACAGGAGCCAGCTGTAATATTTTAAGAACACTGTCTGTGACAACATGTCTTTCACAAAACATATGCAGTTTTCAGAGCTCAACCCGACCTCCCTGCATCTCCAAATA
The DNA here is from genome assembly GCF_023898315.1 of Schistocerca nitens. Lineage (NCBI taxonomy): Eukaryota > Metazoa > Arthropoda > Insecta > Orthoptera > Acrididae > Schistocerca > Schistocerca nitens. The sequence goes on from NC_064622.1 coordinate 43,930,756, forward strand.
TTTAGTACTCGCTAGATCACGTTCCTCTGAACTCTTCGCTTAAAAGTTGAATAACGAAAACGATTGTAACCTCATTTCCGTGCTAGTACTAAATAACTGCAAGTGTTTTGTATAAGATTTGCTGTGATTGCTGTTCAACGGTTGAGAGACCACGTATCATATCACGCAGAGTAAACACACGAAATCATAAAAATTGCACCCTGACCCGATATGTAACCCGAACTCGAGTATTCTAACGCAAAACTCTATCCACTGCCCTACCTGGTCAACATGCCCTGCATTTAGACTATTGAATGAAGATTCACTGTCGGACATGAGATTACAGTGTTGACAAACTGCCTCTCTTTGACGTCTGTTTTCTACCGACAATATGTACGGGGCGAGATTTTTTTTAGCGAGATTGCTGTACTGTAAATATGCAAGGAATCGCGCTGTAGCGTCCGAGAGTCAATTTGGTTCACCTTTTATAACTGCTGAGGAAGCCGAACTGTGCATTAATGTGGAGAATGTGAAATAACTGGCAAAAAGTAAGAAAATCCTAACTGATGCACCTTTAGCCGCAAACGAACTAACATTCAATAGAGTTGACCACGTCACGTACGTAGCGAGTATCTTCAGCAAGAACACAACAGATATACAGACAGATGTATGTCTACCGTTTACTGACAGAACGCATTACATTTATACCACGTCGTAACAAAGAAAAAGAACTCTTACCACGAACTTCAAAATTCGCTGATACAAATCAGCTGCAATGCCTTATTACTATATGAACATTAATCTTTAACGTTTACTAAAAATGATGAGGAGGTACTATTAACATTCGAAAGGTAAACCTTAACAAGACACTATGAGCCCATAATCGACGAAGAAGGGTACTCCAGTTTCTTTCTTAGTTTTCAGTTTCCTTCAGATGTTGTTGAAAACCAATTACAAACAACGTTTTGGATCAGAATTGTATGGTTTCATTCTTGATTACATGTTTATATTGCACTAGCAGTGAGAAATCTACAATAGTCAATACTTTCTGATGTCACTGAAACTCCTTTGGTTAAACATGGATTCTACGGTAAATGTACTAACGTGACTGCATTTGGACGGCGGGGGGTGGGAATCTGCTCGGTATTAACGTTGCTTTCGTCATTCTTCGCTCAGGCTTTTAAAATCAAATGATGATTGCCTTCTTCAAGCTTGTTAATGTGTAGTCCCTACACCTTGGCATTGCATGTCGTAGCAAACCTAATTTTAATCTACGTGTAAATAAAATATGCGGTTTAGTGAGACACAAATCTAAGGCTAAATTAATTATCGGTATCTTATTCTAATCTACGTAAATTATTGTACAATAACGGGCAGTCATTTGTCATATCAGACAGGCACAATGTGACAACAATAAAATTCTATGAAATCTAGAACATCTCATGGAAGGCAAGAAGTCAGCAGTTGACTTTGTTATGTTAACGTTTTGTTCACACAATCCTAAATCAAGATAGCGTCAGTGTGATATCATAGAAGCAAGTACGGGGAATACTTGGAAATTAATGGATTCCTTTACTCTTTAAAACGCTTGGAAAGTGACAGAAAACATATTTCATAAGTAAACATTAAAAAATCAGTGTTACGACACCTAACAGATCTGATAACACAATTTAATGAACAAACTGGTTTTCAGGTATCCTTCGAGAAAGCTGCAAACGCCCCATCAACATTATGAAACAGGAAGACTTCATCGGAGTAAACAAATTTCACTACCTAGAGCAGATCGCACGGGCACAGAAAGGACAAGACAGCGAATCGGGAACAAATACGGGAACTCGAAGTGTCCTACCGTAAGTCACAACGAAAACAGATCTCCTAAAATACCAGTATATACCGCTGTAAAACCAGTCTGACGCAGTAACTCTTTATGCAGCTGCGATCATATTTCTGAGTGCCCGTGAAACTAGAAAAAACTGGAGAAAAATAGTTCAACATCATTAGAGGAAAATCAAGGGGCCAGTTTTCTGTCAAAAAAACAGTTACAAGTTCGCATTCACCCAAACATGTTTCTCTACAGTTGTGACAGGGGATGACTGTTTATTTCATGTCAAAAATAACTGGTAGAAATTTATTGAATATAGAAGATATAGATGAGTTTATGTGTTTATTACACATCACATTAAATTTGCTTATAAAATAATGAACTGAACTGTTTTTGTCAAATGGCTTAAAATACGCAACTGAATGGCGTAAATAGTTCACCAAAAATGAAGAAGGTGCAATAAGGCGCATCAAGAAATCTAATATCCCTTATCACAAGGCTACGAGCACGTAGACAACAACCACAGTAAGTGTCAAAGCTACTACGTGTTATTTTTCCCTCCCTTTTTGCAGATGTTACAAATTAGGTGTTTTCCGACAATGGCAAAACTATGTTGCAGATGGCGTACTGCTTTTGGTATCGGCTTGTGGATGAAATGCATAGACAATCACAGAAAAAAGTAATCTACAGGTAAAACACAATAACTATATTTTAAACAGTTGTAATAACCTACACCACATTATTTCACATTCACAGAATATTCCACCCTTGTATGTTCAGACGGAGTAAATTAACAATCACTGGGGATGTCACAGTTATGGTCAAACATGTTAGGTGAGCATAAAAGCATAACAGTGTTTTACGACAAGCCAGACCCTGATAATCATATTGTATGCGAGCTCAAAGCTAGAAAATAGAGGATGATAATTAAGAATTCTCGGACCCTATTACACGAATGATATCAAACAAACGTTTCAACAATGAAGTTTAAGATGAACCAGGAAAACCATAGAATCAATACGCAAAAAATGTGCACAGTTTATCGTCACCCCAGATAAAAGAACGCCATAGGTTTGACTGGAAATAAGATTTTGTTTATTGCATACAAGACACCAAACCATTATGTTCTAGTGTAAACGCACCAAATAATAGAAATAATGACAATCAGATCTGGAAATGTGTTCTACAGAGACGTCTTCTACAAATGATAGGGAAAGACTGGAAAATCCGAGACGAATAACAGACAAGAACTGGGAATGAAACCTCGATCGGAGGAAACACGAAGAAGGACGAAATTCTGGGCCGAAAGGAGCGGATGATTACTGTGAGCTGTACTTAAGTTTTATGAGACTCTAACCGGCCTCAACGAAGAACTAATGATCAAACAGTAAAAACAACATTGGCACAAATGATACGATATGACGATTGCGCTTGTCCGTAAAAATATTGTGAACCTGCGATGACTTAAAAGCAAGAAGTCGAATTCATATGCAGCTATGTGGCTAACGGAAAGCAGTCGACAACTAAATTCGTAACCCTGCGTTTCAAGATTTTGTTGAACAAGAGACCAGAGTTTCAGTAGCCCATTTTGAAGCTTTGTGATGTAAAAGAGCTTTGCACATTTAGTCGCAGTTGTTTGATTCATTCACGTGCGCCGTCCGTTCTAGGCTTCGGAATCGCTGCATACAAGTGTTAACCCTCTACTGCCCACCGTGACTCTGAAGTCACGTCAAATTTTATCGTTATATTTCGCATTAGGATCGTTATTTCTTTCTTGACCAGTGTGACTTGAGTGTTACAATATGGCTGCTTTATACACAAACAATGTAACTGCCCACTGTGACCTCAGAGTAACAGAACTATTTTAAAAAAATAATTTTTTTCAAAAACAAAAATTCACCTGATATGTGTTAAATACATTATTCTCTAACATTCTGTGCATATAAATATTTTTTTCTACAGGAAATAATAATTTGGGCAATAGAGGGTTAAATCTCTCTCTGTCAACTATATCTATTTACTAATTTGGATGTATACGTCTGCGTATAACGTTAATTCACTGAAGAAGATTTTAAACAAAAGGAACGAGCACGTTTAGAATTTTGTCCTACAACGAGTTTGTTTAATGGCACAGCCACCACTATTCTTTAAAGCACGTAACTGACGCGGAACAAGGTGATATAGCGAAAAAAAGCCTGGTATCAATGACCACTCACTGGAATCAATTACTATCGTCAAACCTCTAGTGGTATTCATCTGGAGCGAATGAAGATAAGATCTACTTATCAGTAAGTCGGATTCATTGGGAGAGTCAATACGAAGTATTGTTCATCCTAGGATAACATCGCTAACGAAACGCTCGTCCGAGCTACTCTTGAGTGCATATCGTCAGTGTGGAAATCTTGATAAGTAGTGTTAATGGAAGGCGGAGAGAAGAGTAAAAGAAGCGATGCTCGATTCGTCAAGGTTTCTTTTCCCCCAATGTGGAGCGTAATAGAAATGCTCATTTTCCTACAGGACAGGCAAAATGAAAGACAACATCCAAAGGAAGACGTCCATAGACGGTTCTATAGACATAGTCCGATTTTCCACTTGTATCTGAGTGAAATGACCATAATGATGAAATGAAGAGATAGTTTCCACTCTGAAGGGCGTTGTAAATAGAGATGTTCTTTGTGTTCTACATATTTGCTGATGGAACGCATCGCTACTCGATGTTTGCAGAAGCCTCGTCTTTGAAAATTACAGATAATTTTTTGAAAAGAATGTCTTTCGGAAACCGCGGTTACCAGATATCAGAATAAGTGGCCGCAATGGAGACTTCCAGATTCATGTTGATAATGCGTGGAGGATAAACGCAAGGGAAAGAATGCCATATTCTGTCGACGACATTTGCCAAGCAGCTCTAGCATCCAAGCCCTGGGTTTCTAAAGTTATAACACTCTTCCGCTTGGTTCACTAAGGAAACATTGAGAGCAACATGCTTCATTTAGACAAACCATCTCTATGAAATATTTATAATATGATTATTTTACGTATGGGTTAGTTAGTTTCATGTTCCTTCAACTTTCACTTTGTGAGCTACACAAAAGTATTTACACCCCTTAAACACTAGTTTCATGAAAAATGGCACATAACTTTTCGATTACTTTCAGCAAAATCTGTACTTCTTTAGATCTTCTGCACATTACGACAATTCACTATATATATATATTAGTTTCGGTCTTAGACCATCAGATTATATAAGGTTACGAACAGTTCAAGTAAATACATCTCTCATGTCATTATTTGACACTGGATGCATCTCAGGTGTTGTAGTATGTAATAAATTCCACACTATTAAGTTCCACACAGGAAATTTTTGGGTGCACTCAATAGCGACGCCGGTTAACACGGCAGTGTTCTCATCAACAGCGCACAGTATACACTAATGACTACTCGTTAGTGTATACACTGTGTGGTATCGATAGGTACGACGCCACAGCGTAGGTGCCTGTTCTAAGGTTGGCACTACGAGAGCGGAAGATCTTCGCCGACCACAGCGCCCTCTAGCCGACGATGTGCAGCTCCACGAGCGCCGCTCCATTTTCATCAAGAGCAGACGGCCGGGACACTTTGCTTCAGCTTCGCTTGGAATAGTGACTCCGCACTACTTACGACAGGTCTAAGGCTTCGCACCTACGTGCTCATCGGTACAAAGTTATGTGTGCCTCTGTTTATGTCCATTCACCAATAAAAACCTCTTTAACTTTACATGCAGTACCGACGTGTTTTACCTCACCTGCTCCTACTCGCTTCCTTCATTCGGCCAACCTTTAAGTTTTCAGGAGCAGACTCACGCGCCGCCTTCCAGGCGGGATACAAAACATAGATTGTTAATTGATGTGACTATTGAGTGCATCAGTAAATGTCCTGCGTGGAACTTACTAGACCGGAATTTACTGCGTATTATAACACCTAAGACGTACTCGCTGTCAAACAACGACATAAAAGAGGTACCAGGTGATCAAAAATTCAGTATAAATTTGAAAATTGAATAAACCACGGAATAATGTAGACAGAGAGGTAAAAATTGACACACATGCTTGAAATGACATGGGGTTTTATTAGAACCACCCCATATTGCTAGACGCGTGAAAGATATATTGCGCGCGTCGCTTCGTGATGATCGTGTGCTCAGCTGCCACTTTCGTCATGCTTGGCCTCCCAGGTCCCCAGACCTCAGTCCGTGCGATTATTGGCTTTGGGGTTACCTGACGTTGCAAGTGTATCGTGATCGACCGACGTCTCTAGGAATGCTGAAAGACAACATCCGACGCCAATGCCTCACCATAACTCCGGACATGCTTTACAGTGCTGTTCACAACATTATTCCTCGACTACAGCTATTGTTGAGGAATGATGGTGGACATATTGAGCATTTCCTATAAAGAACATCATCTTTGCTTTGTCTTACTTTGTTATGCTAATTATTGCTATTCTGATTAGATGAAGCGCCATCTGTCGGACATTTTTGAACTTTTGTATTTTTTTGGTTCTAATAAAACCCCATGTCACTCCAAGTATGTGTGTCAATTTGTACCTCTCTATCTAAATTATTCCGTGATTTATTCAGTTTTCAAATTTATACTGACTTTTTGATCACTCGGTATTTACTTGAACTGTTTTTAACTTTATCTAAGTTTATGAAGGTCTAAGACAAAAATCGGTATTAAGGTTATCGATAAGACAGGTGATGGTCAAATGTGGATTTCATGAAATGCTTGATGGCTGTTAACAGTCATCTAACTAAAATGTCTATAACTCCAGAACGTCTGCAAGTAACTTATTATACATATGTTTTACTAGCTGAAACCAAAATCCGATGAGAAAAAGGCAGCCATGGCACTCGTATGGATAGAGTCAATAAGTGTAAGGATGCCATGTTAAAACAATAGAAAGCGACATGACGCTATCATCGAGTCTTCGGCAGCAGAGCCGCTGCTGACAGCCCTGATGTCTTGTTGACCTTTAAGTCCCGTTTTAGTCGAATGAAATGGGAAAACCCGTTAGAACCTTCTGGAAGAACTAAACGTCGAGGGAATTCTGTTCCCACACCTTTTCGTCCCAGCAAGTCGGGATTCATAGATAACTGGAGAACGCCAGATGATCAGTTAGTGTAACATAAAGGGAGCGGATGGGCGATGTTACTCTTTCACAATCCAGCTTCTGCCACGCGCACAGTGTTTCAGTACGCAGATTACAGGTACAGATAAGGGAAAGATGTTGACGTAGGCAGACAGAGGGCCCCGCTGGGGAGCAGAGACGCGGCAGCCGGTGAGACGACCGTTCAGTGCGCCAGCGAGATCTTGCCGTGGTCCTGCTTGATCATGTCGGCCGCCTTCTCGGCGATCATGATGGCGACCGTGTTGGTGTGGCAGGAGGGCAGCACCGGCGCGATGGCGGCGTCCACGACTCGCAACCCGCGCACCCCGTGCACGCTGAGGCGGGCGTCGACCACGGCGTCCGGGTCGGAGCGGGGTCCCATCTTGCACGTCCCCACCTGTGCAACAGCGACAACGGCGAACGGTCACTCTGGGGAGCCAACACCTGCACGACACACATCTCGGCTGCATGGAAATAACAGTGCACAGAGGTGGTTCAGTTCCTCCGGCAGGAAAGCTCCGATGGACATTGCTGGCCACTAAAATTGCGACACCATTACGACGGTATGCAACAAATGGCAAATTAGCATGCAGTTTAGACACGAATGCAAACTGTTATCACTTCAGTACAACCGCAAAAGATTGCAATATCGGTAAAATACACCACTGGACGTTAAAATTGCTACACCAAGTAGAAATGCAGATGATAAACGGGTATTCATTGGACAAACGTATTATACTAGGGCATGTGATTACATTCTCACGAAAATTGGCTGCATAGATTCTGAGAAATCAGTTCCCCCAACAACCACATCTGGCCGTAATAACGGCCTTGATACGCCTGGGCATTGAGTCAAACAGAGCTTGGATGGCGTGTACAAGTACAGCTGCCCACGCAGCTTCAACACGATACCACAGTTCATCAAGAGTAGTGACTTGCGTATTGTGACGAGCCAGTTGCTCGGCCACCATTGAACAGACGTTTTCAATTGGTGAGAGACCTGGAGAATGTGGTGGCCAGGGGAGCAGTCGAACATTTTCTGTATCCAGAAAGACCCGTACAGGACCTCCAACATACGGTCGTGCATTATCCTGCTGAAATGTACGGTTTCGCAGGGATCGAATAAAGGGTAGAGACACGGGTCGTAACACACCTGAAATGTAACGTCCACTGTTGAAAGTGCCGTCAATGCGAACAAGAGGTGACCCAGCCGTGTGACCGATGGCATCCCATACCATCACGCCGGGTAACACGCCAGTATGGCGATGACGAATACACGCATCCAATGTGCGTTCACCACGATGTCGCCAAACACGGATACGACCATCATGATGCTGTAAACAGAAACTGGATTCATCCGAAGAAATGACATTTTGCCATTCGTGCACCCAGGTTCGTCGTTGAGTACACCATCGCAGGCGCTCCTGTCTGTGATGCAGCGTCAGGGGTAACCGCAGCCATGGTCTCCGAGCTGATAGTCCATGCTGCTGCAAACGTCGTCGAACTGTTCGTGCAGATGGTTGTTGTCTTGCAAACGTCCCCATCTGTAGACTCAGGGATCGAGACGTGGCTGCACGATCGCTTACAGCCATGCGGATAAGATGCCTGTCATCTCGACTGCTAGTGATACGAGGCCGTTGGGATCCAGCACGGCGTTCCGTATTACCCTCCTGAACCCACCGATTCCATATTTTGCTAACAGTCATTGGATCTCGACCAACGCGAGCAGCAGTGTCAAGATATGATAAACCGCAATCGCAATGGTCTAAAATCCGACCTTTATCAAAGTCGGAAACGTGATGGTACGCATTTCTCCTCCTTACACGAGGCATCACAACAACGTTCCACCAGGCAACGCCGGTCAACTGCATTTTGTGTGTGAGAAATCGGTTGGAAACTTCCCTCATGTCAGCACGTTGTAGGTGTCGCCACCGGCGCCAACCTTGTGTGAATGCTCTGAAAAGCTAATCATTTGCATATCACAGCATCTTCTTCCTGTCGGTTAAATTTGGCGTCTGTAGCACGTCATCTTCGTGGTGTATCAATTTTAATGGCCAGTAGTATACCAGTACACCTGGAAAGACTACGTCGATTCTGATCCGACGACGGCATATGCCACCTGGGTGACAGTAAGTATGCTGATAATGGTTTCTACGTCGTCCGTCAACAGATAGCGTAGTGGCTTGGCTACCAGAGCGCCGTCTGTGTCTACCCTTTAATACGGAATGTTCACTGCCGGGCGGCTCCGTGAGGTGCAAACGTGTGAAGCAACCAGACAACCCTACCACGGAGACACACTCGTTGTTTCTTCAGCCACCTGGGCGAGTTCGAATGGGATCAAATTGTGGCCTTCCGAGTGACGGGATGGTCCTTGCAGAGAACTGCCACCAAAGTTGGACGTGCAGTGTAAGTTGTACAACGATGCTTGTACCAGTGGTCACGTGACCATTGTCACACCGTTAGGCGAGGTACTGGACGTCCACGCAACACGGACGCCCGCCAGGAGCGTCGTATTCCAAAGGCAGCAGCGGCAGATCGTAAACCTACCACAGCACAGGTAAGAGCGCTTGACAACCCAGCAGTTAGAGGTTCCGTGCCCGCTTTTGCATGTCTCCTCCCATTTTCACCAGTTCTATTACTGTTCTATGTGATTGCACGGTAGTAACAGACCGAATAAGGTTACCGTAATGAGAGTATTTGTACTGAGAGCTCAAAAAAATACTTTTCACTTATTCCTATACAGGTTGGTTTAGTTCCATGGGTGGCCTGTGCGAGGCGAGCATCAGAGGACGCGGCATACTGCGTTTCCGGTTGGGGGTTGCACTTCCCTGAACTCTGAGGGGTTCGCACAATAGGCTTAAGCGCCTGGCGGAACATCTGACGTCGGTCGAGTTTCGCCTATTGTATGCAGGACGAAACGACCTGCGAGACGTCTGAGTGTCGGCGCAGTTTATGTGTTTACCGTTCCGGCGCGGCCCGAACGAAGATTCCTGGCACCGACTGACTGTATTGTCCTATTGATTCTGAGAGTACTTGTGGACTGTGCCCTGCTGGATGCGACTGTCTGGCGCCAGATGGCCGGTGGTCTAGGCAGGTTGTTTACGTAGCCGATCGAACGGCAAGTTCAGTGCTCTCAGCTGAATAGCAGAGGCATGACTGGTCAACTTAAACTGAGGCTAGTTGACGTCATAAAGCCCTGCTCGAAATTGGAGGGAACGATCCTTATTGGTGCGAATGATGTTCTGAGACAGTGTGGGGGAATTTTGGAATCAGCACTGAATGCTGATTCGCTGATTTCGAATAGAGTAGGCAGTTGATCAATGCTGGCTTCGCTCTTGCATCGCATCTCAGTGAGACTCGGGATATGATCCTCCTCGGAGTCGGACGGTCTTGCGACTTGGTCGCTCGTTTTCGGAAGAACTTAGATTTCTCGGACAGCCTTCGAGGCCAGAGGTTGACACAGAGTTGCTGCACGGCAGAAGTCGGCGCCTACATCATCAGGACGCTGCCTACCGACGACGACGTGCTGCAGATTTCAGTACTGGTACAGTATTTGGCGGCTCCGGCATTGTAGGACCTTACCAATTTTATACTGAATCCCTCAGAAGCATTCGCAGTCGCTTCGCTACAAGTCCACCTTGCTTGTTTCTCCCAGTAACAGCGGAACATTAGGTAATTTTTTTTCCCTTTATTGTTATTTTAAAACCTGTACAATAGGCAGGCTGGCAGCAGCATTCTACGCTGCTCTTCAGCCGTAGAATAGACAATGATAAAAAATACAGAAGGAATACACAGAAGTTACATAATGGCGGGTAATAAAACAGTAGACACATAAATACAAAACCACGGAGCCGTTCACACTCGATGATAATCCACTCTACAAACTGTTGACACGACGCACAAACACTGAAGATGACGATTGCACATGTGAACGATGGAGTATGACGGTGAACACTAAACACAAAACACGACGGCACACACGAGAAACGGATGGCGATGATCTCCGGCTCGCTAATGTTCACGTAACGTGTGCGAGTCCGGGGACCTGCCAAGCGGGAGAGAAGGGCGAGGGGGAGGGAGATGGGAGTGCAAAGATGCCAATGGCAGCGGAGATGGGAGGAGGAGTAGAGGGACGGGTGTAGGGGAAGCCCGGGGGAGGAGTGGGAAGAAAGGGAGGAGGGAGGGAAGGAGGAGAGAAGGGAGGGAGGGTGCCCAAAGGAAAAAACACAGGAAGTGGGAGGGGAGGATCAAAGTTCATAGGAGGGGTAGATGGAGGGGAGGAGGGCATCATCAGGGAAGGGGAGCTGGCGGAAACCACCTTGGGAGAGGGTAAGGAGGGTGGAGAGATGGAGACCGGGTGGGACGTGGGAATACAGGTGCGGCAGTGGGCGGGGGTGGGAGAGGATGGGTGAGACAAGCGGGTGAGGAGGATCGAGTTTACGGGAGGTGTAGAGCATCCGTATCCGTTCGAGGAAAAGGAGGAGGTGGGGGAACGGAATTACGTCGTACAGGATCCGCTTGGGGGAGGGGAGACGGATGCGATATGTGAGGTGGAGTGCATGGCGTTCCAGGATCTTAAGGGATTTATAAAAGGTAGGGGGGGGCGGAGATCTAGGCCGGATGGGCGTAACAGAGGAAAGGGCGGATGAGGGATTTATAGGTGTGTAGTATGGTGGAGGGGTCCAGACCCCACGTACGGCCGCAAAGGAGCTTGAGGAGACGGAGTCAGGAGCGTGCCTTGGCTTGGATTGTCCGGAGATGGGGGGTCCAGGAGAGGCGACGGTCGAGGGTGACGCCAAGGTACTTAAGGGTGGGGGTGAGGGCGATAGGACGGCCATAGATGGTAAGATAGAAATCGAGGAGGCAGAAGGAAGGGCTGGTTTTGTCTACAATGATCACCTGGGTTTTGGAGGGATTGACCTTGGGCAACCACTGGTTGCACCAAGCGGTGAACCGGTCAAGATGGGATTGGAGACGGTGTTGGGAACGCTGCAGGGTGGGGGCAAGGGCAAGGAAGGCGGTGTCATCGGCAAACTGGAGAAGGTGGACGGGGGCTGACGGCGGTGGCATGTCCGCCGTATACAAAAGGTACAGAAGAGGGGAGAGGACGGAACCTTGGGGCATATTTCATAACGCGTGGATTGGTCGTCGAAGTACCATACCGTGGCCCGCACTTTCACCGGATCTGACGACCCTGGATTTCTTTCTGTGGGGAAAGTTGAAGGATATTTGTTATCGTGATCCACCGCAACAACTGCGTCAGCGCATTGTCAATGCATGTGCTAACATTACGGAAGGCGAAGTACTCGCTGTTGAGAGGAAAGTCGTTACACGTATTGCTAAATGTATTGAGGTCGACGGACATCATTTTGAGCATTTATTGCATTAATGTGGTATTTACAGGTGTAGGAATCCGTGTTATGAATGGTGACGTAGGAAGGACGGTGGGAGAGAAAGGAGCTGATCAGACGGACGTAGTTAATGGGAAGGGCAAAGGTTTGGAGCTTGAAGAGGAGACCGGAATGCCATACGCGGTCATAAGCTCGTTCGAGGTCCAGGGAGAGGAAGATTGCGGAGCGACGGGAGTTAAGCTGTGCGGAAAGGAGATGAGTGAGGTGAAGGAGAAGGTCACCGGAAGAGAAGGACGGCCGAAAGCCACACTGGTAACGGGAAGGAGGCGGTGCTAGCGGAGATGCTGGTGGATGCGTCGGGTGAGGATGGATTCCAGGACCTTGCTGAAGACCGAGGTAAGGCTGATGGGACGGTAGGAGGAGACGGCGGACGTCAGTTTACCGGGTTTAAGGAACATCAGGATACGGGAGGTTTTCCACAGGTCGGGGTAGTAGCCGGTGGACAGGACTACATTGTAGAGCCTGGCCAGGGTGGAGAGGAAAGAGACAGGAGCTTCACGAAGGTGGCGGTAGGTGACACGATCGTGACCAGGAGCGGTGTTACGTTTTGTGTAGGTACAAGTGTTACAATAAAAACTTATATGCTCCGTAGAGAATAGTTATGTTATATGTGTACTAAATTTCAGACCCTGTATACCATCATCTACAAATTGAATGACGTATTATTCCTACTGTACTATACAGGGTGGTCCATTGAGAGCGACCGGGCAAAATATCTCACGAAATAAGCGACAAACGAAAAAACTACAAAGAACGAAACTCGTCTTGTTTGAAGGGGGAAACCAGATGGCGCTATGGTTGACCCACTAGATGGCGCTGCCATAGGCCAAACGGATATCAACAGCGTTTTTTTTTTTTTTTTTAAATAGGAACCCCCATTTTCTAATTACATATTCGTGTAGTACGTAAAGAAATATGAATGTTTTAGTTGGACCACTTATTTCGCTTTGTAATAGAGGGCGCTATAATAGTCATAAAAATAAGTACGTTGTATCAAGTAACGTTCCTCCAGTGCGGACCGTATTTGCTTCGTGATACATTACCCGTGTTGAAATTGACCGTTTACCAATTGCGGAAAAGGTCGATATCGTGTTGACGTATGGCTATTGTGATCAAAATGCCCAACGGGCGTGTGCTATGTATGCTGCTCGGTATCCTGGACGACATCATTCAAGTGTGCGGACCGTTCGCAGGATAGTTACGTTATTTAAGAAACAGGAAGTGTTCACCCACATGTGAAACGTCAACCACGACCTGCAACAAATGACGATGCCCAAGTAGGTGTTTTAGCTGCTGTCGCGGCTAATCCGCACATCAGTAGCAGACAAATTGCGCGAGAATCGGAATCTCAGAAACGTCGTTGTTGAGAATGCTACACCAACATCGATTGCACCCGTACCATACTTCTGTGCACCAGGAATTGCATAGCGACGACATCGAACGTCGTGTACAGTTCTGCCACTGGGCACAAGAGAAATTACGGGACGATGACAGATTTTTTGCACGCGTTCTATTTAGCGACGAAACGTCATTCACCAACAACGGTAACGTAAACCGGCATAATATGCACTATTGGGCAACGGAAAATCCACGATGTCTGCGACAAGTGGAACATCAGCGACTTTGGCGGGTTAATGTAAGGTGCGGCATTATGGGAGGAAGGATAATTGGCCCCCATTTTATCGATGGAAATCTAAATGGTGCAATGTATGCAGATTTCCTACGTAATGTTCTACCGATGTTACTACAAGATGTTTCATTGCGTGACAGAATGGCGATGTATTCCAACATGATGGATATCCGGCACATAGCTCGCATACCGTTGAAGTGGTATTGAATAGCATATTTAATGACACGTGGATTGGTCGTCGAAGTACCATACCGTGGCCCGCACTTTCACCGGATCTGACGACCCTGGATTTCTTTCTGTGGGGAAAGTTGAAGGATATTTGTTATCGTGATCCACCGCAACAACTGCGTCAGCGCATTGTCAATGCATGTGCTAACATTACGGAAGGCGAAGTACTCGCTGTTGAGAGGAAAGTCGTTACACGTATTGCTAAATGTATTGAGGTCGACGGACATCATTTTGAGCATTTATTGCATTAATGTGGTATTTACAGGTAAATGGTAAGTTCACAAAGGTACAAGTATCACATAGGAACAACCGAAAAAAAAAGTTCAAATTTGTGTGAAATCTTATGGGACCTAACTGCTAAGGTCATCAGTCCCTAAGCTTACACACTACTTAATCTAAATTATCGTAAGGACAAACACGCACACCCACGCGCCGGGGAGGACTCGAACCTTCGCCGGGACCAACCGCACAGTCCATGACTGCAGCGCCTCAGACCGCTCGGCTAATCCCGCGCGGCGAACAACCGAAACAAAATGTTCAAACGTACCTACGTTCTGTATTTTAATTTAAGAAACCTACTTGTTTTCTACTGTTCGTCTAAAATTGTGAGCCATATGTTTGTGACTATTACAGCGCCATATATCACAAAGGGAAAAAAGTTGTCCAACTAAAAAATTCATATTTCTTTACGTACTGCACGAATATGTAATAAAAAATGGAGATTCCTATTTTTTAAAAACGCAGTTGATATCCGTTTGACCTGTGACAGCGCCATCTAGCGGGCCAACCATAGCGCCATCTGGTTTCCCCCTTCAAGCTAGACAAGCTTCGTTCTTTCTAGGTTTTTCGTTTGGCGCTTATTTCGTGAGATATTTGGCCCGGTCACGCTCAATGGACCACCCTGTATACGCACAACAATGAAAATTTCATTATTTGATACCCTTCCTGGTGTTGCAATTTTAACGACCAGTCGTGTAATACCTCAAACTGGGACTACGTACTTGGAGGAGGCGAGAGATGCCCGCTAAGATATTCTTACGGTAGCCTTAAATAGACCGAGTAGAGTGTCAGTAAGACTGTCTGCAGACGCACAGCCGGTGCCACATGCAACTAGGGTGGGACACGCGAGCCATTCAACGCTCTGCCGTCTGTGATAAACCCGTCGGCCCTGCATACCTCCCCCGGGGACCTGCCCTGTCTCTACTGTCACGTGCTTCACATACCTACTAACCGGCGGGTTCTGGGCTACGACCAATGGTAGGATCATGAGATTTATTCTGTTTTTCATTCCGGCCGGAGTTATAACCAGCATTCGATGAAGACTTCTTAAATATTCATAGTATGAAAAGTTTGTAATACTTGTGTCTTTGTTGATAATAATAAATCCTTTTAGCGTTACTCGTTGCCGTTCCATTTGTGGGGACGCAATTCATAAAATCTATAATTTCTTCTCAAACATCAGACAGAGTTTAAATGTCACCTCAACCCTCAAGTGCCCCGATCCACTTTACGATATGCCACTGTTCGTATATAGCGCACTTGTACTGCTTCATAAGAAAGGAAACAAAAGAATGTACTTGCGGAGACGGACATATTTCTGTCTTGGAAAGCCCTCTGAGTTATTCGTCTTGGGTCATCAGTTGTTAAGGGCATCTTTCGCTGTGTATCAGCCAGGCACATCCGACGCACTGCTGACGTACGAGAGGCGCATGAATAGTCCGTGCAAACATAAAAACTACTTACATGTTTGAGGTAAACCTATTTTTATTTTTTTACATAGTCTCCTTTTAGACTTATACACTTCGTCCAACGCTGTTCTAATTTGTTCTTCCCTTCCGAATAATAGGAATTGCCCAAGTCTGCAAAATAGCTATTAGTTTGTGCAATTACCTCCTCGTTTGAATAAAATCTTTGTCCCGCCAGCCATTTCTTCAAACTGGGGAACAAACAGTAGTCCGAGGGAGCCAAGACCGGAGAATAGGGGGGATATGAAACGAGTTGGAATCCTATTTCCATTAATTTTTGCGACCACAACTGCTGAGGTGTGTGCTGGTGCATTGTCGTGATGGAAAAACACTTTTTTGCGGTCCAATCGCCGTCGTTTCCTTTCAGCTCGGTTTTAAAACCGTCCAATAACGATTAAAAATATTCACCTGTAATAGTTTTACCCTATTCAAGATGGTCGATGAGCATTATCCCTTGTGAATCTCAAAAGACAATCGCTATAACCTTCCCGGCCGTAGGAATGGTCTTCGCCTTTTTTGGTGCAGATTCTACCTTGGTAACCCATTGTTTAGATTGTTGTTTGGTCTCAGGAGTATAGTAATGTATCCATGTTTCATCCACAGCGACGAAACGATGCTTAAAGTCACGCGGATTCTTCCTGAACAACTGCAAGGCCGGCCGATGTGGCTGAGCGGTTCTAGGCGCTTCAGTCTGGAACCGCGCGGCCGCTACGGTAGCAGGTTCGAATCCTGCCTCGGGCAAGGATGTGTGTGATGTCCTTAGGTTAGTTAGGTTTAAGTAGTTCTAAGTTCTAGGGGACTGCTGACCTCAGATGTTAAGTCCCATAGTGCTCAGAGCCATTTGAACCATTTTTTTGAACAGCTGCAAACCATCCTTGCAACACTTCAAAGGATTCCGTTTTTGGTCAAGCGTGAGTAATTGCGGATCCCATCTCGCGGATAGCTTTCTCATGTCCAAATATTTATGCAAAATATTATGTACCCGTTCATTCGAGATGCCCACAGCATTATCAATCTCACGCACCTTAACTGTTCTATCATCCATCACCATGTCATGGATTTCATCAATGATTTCTGGAGTCGTAACCTTCACAGGGCGTCCAGAACGTTCAGCATCACTTCTAGCCATATGGCCATTCCGAAAATTTTGAAACCACTTATAAACTGTTCTAATCGAAGGTGCGGAGTCACCCTAATATTTACAAGATTCTCTTTAGTCTACTGAGGCGTTTTACCTTCCATAAAGTAATGTTTAATCACCACACGAAATTCTTTTTCGTCCATTTTTTGACAATCACTCGACGTCCTTGAGTCACATGATTGCCAAACGCAAATAAATAGACCAATATGGCTGAAACTTGGTGTGCGTTCTTTCCAAAGAGGCTACTAACCTAAACATGACGTCGATACACGCCGGTGGTGCCACCTCTCTGACTTTGCCCGGACTTTTCAAACGCCCGTCGTATTGTCGATACAGGCTTGGGAAGAGTATCACCGTTTGAACCAAGCTACTCCGCCTTTACTATCGAAACATCAGCGTCGATGAACTACCGCTGGAGAAAGGTAAACTAGCAGATGACAAGGAACAAAGAGGAAAATAAAACGATGCAGCATGGATCTGAATCAGATGTACATTACAGGGAAGTTTTTCTTAGGATCATAAGGCTGAAATAAATGAGATGGGGAAAGCCTAGATACAGTCAAAGCGATGAATGTATCAGATCTTGTACTTTATTTATGGAGTGATTGTATGTTATATACGAGGACTAGTATTGGCGACACCAGTAGGTAGGAAAACGATATTTCAAAATACTTCCCTGCCCCAGAATTCGGAATCCGCCTGAAGATTGGGTGATTAGAAGAGAAACCTCGTTCCGTGACTGGATGTCTGATTTCTCAACCGTCCCAGATGCTCCTGATTGATACAGACCGAGTTCGTGACACTATGTAATGAAATATCGAATGCCGATGAAATATAATTACACCGGCTCTCTCGAGTTAGTATGGAAATCAATCGAACAAGTGGCTATAAGGGTAAGTTGGATTTGGGCGTGACCTGGAGAAACACCGTCTTGTAACAAGACACTTTCACAGTGGTTTGGTTCCCATCTGTAGTTAAAAAATTAAACGATCGTGTGATATCGTTGGCCAGGCGACTGTCCGGGGAAGTTCGGCCGCAAGGTTGTAAGTCTTAGTTGGGGTGACGCCACATTGGGCGACTTTCGCCTCGGTGATGATGACAACACAACGCGCAGTCCGCGGACGAAGAAAATCTCCACCGCGGCCGGGAATCGAACGCGGACCCGCGACGTAGGAGGTAAGCACCTTACCACTCAGCTAAGCAGGCGAACTACCTGCAGATCTTGCAGAAGCATACGTAATGAGAAAGAAAAATTTCGCATCATGACCAACCGCTGTGCTTCATTTAAAAAGGTACAAGACCTTCCAGGAAAGAAAACTGGTTTATGTTTTCTGTTGCTCAAAGCAGAAGAAATATCTCAGTCAGTAAAGAACGCCCCAGGAGAGAATAAAATATAGTGCGCATGTGTTTAATTAGTACAGAAAGTGGTAGTAGAAGCTTATTTTGTATGCACGCACATCACGGCCACTGATAATTTCTTGCGGCATCGCAAACTGCATGAAGACCTCCATTGCGTCACTGTCGAATCAGAGAAAAGCCTGATGTGTTCCTGAGGTACTGACAGCATGCATTCTTTTCACCAAATGTACGTACAGAGCTCCCCAGGGCACAGAAACGTCCCAAACTCTGTACAATCCCAGCTCCTCCAACAGTTTGGGAAACACTACAGTTGGTTCTAATCTAACATAACATACACATTTGACAGTTAAAGATTGCTTGAAATTTCCTGTCAATTTTCTCAGCAGCATTTTGACATATGATATACCTATTCAACAACTGTCAACGTATGATTCTGACTGACTGAATTTTTCATCGATAGAATAAAAGAGACGTCATGAGACATCCGCACGGAACTGCTAGCGAAAAATAACGAACAAACCGGTAATTAAGAGAGAAGGAAAAAAAAACTGTTCAGCGTGTCTGGCTACAATGCTTTCCATATTTCACTCAATTAACGGCTCCGTGACAGTGACTTTCAAAATTGTCTGCAGCTCTCCAAATTATGGCTACGAAAACTGTAAAACGATATTTCGATTCTGTGTCACATTTTGTTTACAGATAAACCGTCGTTTACAAACCGATGGCAAATCAGTCTTCGCAGTATGCACTGCAGGTCAGTAAAAAAATCCGACCCGCTTGAGAGAATAATCAACGACCTTGTTCTGTCAACGTGTGGTGCGTGCTTTTCAATAATTGGCTCTTTGGTCCCTGTTTTATTGATAGCGCTCTAAGTAGCCACAAGTATCTGCATTTTGTAACTGATATGTTGCTGTAGTTGTTGCAAGACATCCTGTTGGACACAAGCCAGTCCAGGTGATACCAACATGACGTATACAACCCCGTCTTCACTCCTCTGAAATAATTACGGACTATCGTAACAGAACATTTGAAGATAGCTGGATCGGTCGTTCTGGAAATACAAAATGACCTGCACACTGACCAAAATTAACGCCCCCTAGACTTTTATCTGTGGGGAAAATCAAAACAATAAGCACACAAGGAAACACTGGCGACTCTCTAAGACATGAATTATTTTGTCACAAGAGTATTTGCTGCAGTAAGTCCTGATGAAATTCAATTCACAGTATCCCGTTACCATCTGTATAATTTTGAGTCTGTTTCAGTTCCCCTGTATGCTCTGCCCATTAACGGCGTCTAACTAATTCCTTGACATAGACACATCTGGTGCTGTCTCACTTCTCAGAACGACGAACTTCCTTTCCAGAATATATCTGTCACTCCACGATGGTATGTGGACTGTTTTGAAACTTTCTAGCAAAGTAAAAATTTGTGGCAGACCGGGTTTCGAACTCGGATAGTTGCCTTTCGGGGGGAGGGGGGGGCACCCTCTTTCCGATTTTTTAAATTTAATTTTAATGTCTCAGGATATAAAAAAATAATCACTCATGAAAAAAAAGGAAAGAAATATAGGGCCGAAGTGACATCCTCGTTACTTCACTGGGAGTAATATCCTTTTCCGCTAAACTACGTAAACCTGGGACTCCCCACCGCTGCCTAGAACGTTCGAAAAGTGTGTTTTGTATTTAGAAGACGTCGGATGATTTCGTGTTGTTCTAGTAGATAATACCAATAGCTCAGGCCCAGTATCACGGTCCGCGAGAACATGTAGTGCGATGCGTGTCCTCCAATCCAGCGGATAGCCGACGTTTTCTGTGAGGGGAAAAAGAAAGCGTCTGGAAAAAATAAATCGTCCGCCGTGATCGTGGACTCGTCGGAGCGTCGTGGGAGTGCCATGATGCGTTGCGTCAGCCGCCAAACATCCTTTGCCTCACCGCACTGCAGAAAATGTTCGTCGGTGTCCTGCATGCCACATATAAGGCAGAGTGGGGAATCTACCATGTGAATGTCGTACAATCGTCGGCAGGTGATGGTCTTGAGGTTGATTAATGTATAGGAACACGATCTCGTTGCCGTGGCTATGAGAGGCGAATGGACAGCTCGCCAAATCTGTAGCCAATCCCTCGTTGGGTATTTAAGTTCGACAACATTGCTACCGTGATGACACCTCAAGTATCGATATATTTCACTGGTAGTGGGGATCCTTGTAGAAGGTATCTGTAACTGAACATAACTAAAATCTACAAGTAATCGCGCGACGTTGTAATATTATTGGGCTTTCCGTCGTATGAAAGCTGTGAGTACCCTTGGAAAGGCATTCACCTAGATGTGTATTAAATTATCAACTTATGAGATGAGACTTATTCTTTGAAAGACATTTGTTTTACATAATTTACGTAACTGTAAAGATGCGCATCTAGCGCGAACGCTAATATATCGATTGCGTAGTCAAAGAAACATTTTAACAGAAGCTGAACTGAGCGTTCCGCTTCGATCTATAAATAGTTAAAAAAACCTTTGTAGATCTTCAGATTTTATCGTACTTCTGCTTGTAATGTGAAAGTGTAAAGAAGGTCGTCTTCAAGCCATAAAAGTGAGCGGTCTTGCCAGCGTGCAGACAACAGTTATTAATTAATAAAATTCAAGTAATTTATGTTCGATACAGTACATCGGCAAGTTATTGTTATGAAGGTGTTGAACGGTGCAAGAATTGTCTCGAAGGAAAGAGCAAAGTAATGACTGTAATTTGTGGCAAAAACGTGAAACAAACAACCAGAACAGGACAGGCTGAAATCTGATCGCACCATACAGTCAGAAAATTACTTATGTAAGTTATACTGCTTATAAATAAGCCCTAATTGCTTGTGCGAATTATTTGAATATATTTAGTGTTTACCAGATTTCTTATTCTATTCTTTTCCTTTGTGTTTTTTTTACCTCCATGTCATATTATTTTTATAAATGTCGAATAGCCTTTACTACAGCAGAGAATACTACGACATCCTGGTCGTAGACAGAAGGCCGCTCCTTGTGTTCTATACAAATCATAGCCGCCCCATTTATTAACGATTACATTTGTAAATGCAATTTTCTTATTGTTCATTGTTAAAGGTCCCTTAGGTAATTATAAAATTCATACTGATTACTTAAAGCAATTCGCGTTGTTCTTTTCCAAATAACAGAAGCCTTTGCTTAATCAAAAAACTAGCCTCCTTCTGACAACGATCAGGAGCCGACCAGAAGACGGACATCTTCAACCGCTTTCATGTTTCCTGTGGCAAAGCTGTGCCAAACTGGGAACACGACATTCTAGTATGAAACACAATATAAACTACTAGCCATTAGAATTTATACACCACGAAGATGACGTGCTACAGACGCGAAATTTAACCCACAGGAAGAAGATGCTGTGATATGCAAATGATTAGCTTTTCAGAGCATTCACACAAGGTTGGCGCCGGTAGCGACACCTACAACGTGCTGACATGAGGAAAGTTTCAAACCTATTTCTCATACACATAACAGCGGTTGACTGGCGTTGCCTGGTGAAACGTTGTTGTGATGCCTGGTGTAAGGAGGAGAAATGCGTACCACCACGTTTCCGACTTTGATAAAGGTCGGATTGTAGCCTATCACGATTGCGGTTTATCGTATAGTGACATTGCTGCTCGCGTTGGTCGAGATCCAATGACTGTTAGCAGAATATGGAGTCGATGGGTTCAGAAGGGTAATACGGAACGCCGTGTTGCATCCCAACGGCCTCGTATCACTAGCAGTCGAGATGACAGGCATCTTATCCACATGGCTGTAACGGATCTTGCAGCGACGTCTCGATCCCTGAGTCAACAGATGGGGACGTTTGCAAGACAACAACCATCTGCACGAACAGTTCGACGACATTTGCAGCAGCATGCACAATCAGCTCGGAGACCATGGCTGCGGTTACCCTTGACGCTGCATCACAGACAGAAGCGCCTCCGATGTTTTACTCAACGACGAACCTGGGTGCACGAATGGCATAACGTCATTTTTTCGGATGAATCCAGGTTCTGTTTACAGCATCATGATGGTCGCATCCGTGTTTATAGATATCGCGGTGAACGCACATTGGAAGCGTGTATTCGTCACCGTCATACTGGCATATCACCCGGCGTGATGGTATGGGGTGCCATTGGTTACACGTTTCGGTCACCTCTTGTTCGCATTGACGGCACTTTGTACAGTGGACGTTACATTTCAGATGTGTTACGACCCGTGGCTGTACCCTTCATTCGATGTCTGCGAAACCCTACATTGCAGCAGGATAATGCACGAGCACATGTTGTAGGTCCTGTACGGGCCTTACTGGATACAGAAAATGTTGGACTGCTGCCCTGGCCAGCACATTCTCCAGATCTCTCACCAATTGAAAACGTCTGGTGAATGGTGGCCGAGCAACTGGCTCATCACAATACGCCAGTCACTACTCTTGATGAACTGTGGTATCGTGTTGAAGCTGCATGGGCAGCTGTACCTGTACACGCCATCCAAGCTGTGTTTGACTCAATGCCCAGGCGTATCAAGGCCGTTATTACAGCCAGAGGTGGTTGTTCTGGGTACTGATTTCTCAGGATCTATACACCCAAATTGCGTGAAAATGTAATCACATGTCAGTTCTTGTACAATATATTTGTCCAATGAATACCCGTTTTTCATCGGCATTTCTTCTTGGTGTAGCAATTTTAATGGCCAGTAGTTTATATATAATTATCAGATTAAAATTGAAAAAATTGAAATACATTTAATTTATTTATTTTTCGTTTTATCATACCAGAACGTGGAGAAAAGGCGATATGGTGCCTACTGCCACCGGAGGTTCAAAGGACGGGAGAAGAAGCACGTGTAGGCGTGTTGCCGTTGGTTCCGTGTCCGTAGCGTCGCTCGCAGGTATAGAGCTAGAACCTTGTTCCGCACATTCGTGGGATTAAGTCCTCCAGAATGGTGTGGGAGAGTTAAAGTCTCGTATTTGATCTTAAACAGCATCCCTTGGCTGACATAGTATCCAAAGGCCGCCATTAACCTGTCAGCAATAGCGTGTGGCATTGGCAGTACCTGTGCCAGGTGCGGCAGTCGCGAGGACAGATGAACATTAGTGTATTCCACCCTTTGGAGCAGGTCGTGGGTTCGGAGGGAATTGTTATCTATGTGTAGTCGGACGTGGTGCAGCAGACGTCGGTAGGACGCTGCCGTTGATTGCCGTCGATTGAGCTATCCAGACGCGATTGGCGCCCACATCTCCTGTTTGATAAAAAGTACTTGATCCCAGGTCACGGTGCGGATATGAGAACTGTATCGAGTATCTTCCGAAAGTTATGAAAGACACTAACATTCTGCCAGTGCTCTTTACTGCCTTACAAATCTTAAGGAGAAACGAAATGAGCTGCGTTTCACGCATCCGCTTTGTGCAGAATCCATGTTGATTCCTAGAGAGCAGGTTTTAGGTAGCAAAAAAGGCAATACACAGGCATAACAATGGTCTACTATTCTAAATTCTACGGTTGTGTTCATCAAGAGTAGTGACTGGCGTATTGTGACGAGCCAGTTGCTCGGCCACCATTGACCAGACGTTTTCAGTTTTCAATTGTTGGGAGATCTGGAGAATGTGCTGGCCAGGGTAGCAGTCGAACGCTTACTGTATCCAGAAAGGCCCGTACAGGACCTACAACATGCGGTCGTGCATTATCCTGCTGAAATATAGGGTTTCGCAGGAATCGAATAAAGGGTAGAGCCACGGGTCGTAACGCATCTGAAATGTAACGTTCACTGTTCAAAGTGCCGTCAATGCGCGACCGAGACGTGTAACCAATGGCACCCCATACCATCACGCCGGGTGATACGCCAGTATGGCGATGATGAATACACGCTTCCAATGTGCGTTCACCGCGATATCTAAAAACACGGATGCGACCACCATGATGCTGTAAACAGAACCTGGATTCATTAAAAAAATGACGTTTTGCCATTCGATGGCAATGATGGCGATGATGAATACACGCTTCCAATGTGCGTTCACCGCGATATCTAAAAACACGGATGCGACCACCATGATGCTGTAAACAGAACCTGGATTCATTAAAAAAATGACGTTTTGCCATTCGTGCACCCAGGTTCGTCGTTGAGTACACCACCGCAGGCGCTCCTGTCTGTGATGTAGCGTCAAGGGTAACCGCAGCCATGGTCTCCGACCTGATAGTCCATGCTGCTGCAAACGTCGTCGATCTGTTCGTGAAGATGGTTGTTGTCTTGCAAACGTCCCCATCTGCTGAGTCAGGAATCGAGACGTGGCTACACGAGCCGTTACAGCAATGCGGATAAGATGCCTGTCATATCGACTGCTAGTGATACGAGGCCGTTGGCATCCAGCACGGCGTTCCGTATTACCCTCCTGAACCCACCGACTCCATATTCTGCTAACAGTCATTGGATCTCGATGAAGGCGAGCAGCAGTGTCGCGATACGATAAACCGCAATCGCGATAGGCTACAATCCGACCTTTATCAATGTCGGAAACGTGATGGTACGCATTTCTCCTTATTACACGAGGCATCACCAGGCAACGCCGGTCAACTAATGTTTGTGTATGAGAAATCGGTTGGAAACTTTCCTCATGTCAGCACGTTGTAGGTGTCTAGGTCTTTCCCAGATACTAATTTGTTTTACCAAAATAATTCTTTCTGATTCTGAATGAGTTACTTAATTAAATGATATCAGTTTTGCACGTTAGAGAACTGAAGAAAATAGCTCGGAGCCACAAGGTGGGCAGCGTTGACGTTTTTAAATCAACCTGTACCACTTGCGTGATAACATTAAAACTAGTGGAAATTAATTAACAAATATACCATTATCAACGGACGAAAACCGCTCAGTTGCACGTTCGTCTATTATTTAGCATACTTCGTCTTGAAACAGATATTTACATTTTTAAGCAGGTTTCTGTAACATATATTGTATACCCAGCAAACCACTGGACAGTGCTGGGGGAGGGTACTTCGAACCATCATTAGAGATTTTCTGTCCTATTCCATTTCTGTATCGAGAGAGAAAGATAAATGACCGTCTATGTGCTCCTGTATCCGCTATAATCTGTCTTATTCTGCTCTCGTGGTACCTACCTGAGTTCACGGCATATGCAAACCCGGGTGGCCTGACAAGGGTTTGAACCAACACTCTCCAGAATATTACCTCACGTGGTCAATCTCGAATACCAGTTCTCAGAATTTACCCAACAGAGTTTTGCAAAAGCAGAGTCGCCCTTCTTCCAAAGATTTAAGTTTCCCGAGCATCTGTTACACTTCGTTTTGGCTACACGGTCCTCTGTGTCTGAAACTGATCGATATCTGCTGTCATGCTTTATAAAGACTGCAGACTCTAAACCAATAACGCTGTCTTGTCGAAAGCAGACATTATGACAACCGTGGCTGTAATACAGTTATAGGGTTTACAATTCAAAACAGCAATCAGCTGCAAGTATGGTTTTAAAAAGTTTGTTAAAATCAAACCAATAACGGATTCGGATCTATTACAGATGGCTCTCACAGAGTTTCTTGTTTTCCAGTTGGTGACCTATTTTTATCGTGGTCTCGCATTTCACATAGTATTGTTCATCTAATGAACATGTTAAATAGTCTCCAATGAGGTCATTATTATGCAAAATAGCGCTCAGCATTTTGTTTGTATGTACACTGATCAGCCATAATACTATGACCACCGACCTACTAACGATACAAATCCATCCAGGCTATAGCAGCGCCGTCTGGCGAGGAACGACAGCTAGACAGACACACACACAGCGCATGTACGAGGCGTGTTTTTAAGTAAGTACCGTTTTGAAATTTAAAAAAAGACGTGCTAAGGTATCTCGATAATTTTATTTTTACATGAAACCTGTACCTCAATCTACGCACTGACGCCATTACAGTCTGATTCTTCCTTGTTTACGTTGTGTACTGAGTGTTTAAGATGCCTCCGATAACTGAGAGTCCCGCCGACTGTGAAGTACGGGCTGTTATAAGATTTCTTAGTGCTAAAGGCCTAAAAGCGATCGATATTCATCGTGAGATCTGTGCAGTTTACGGAGAAAACATTATGAGTGATGGAATGGTAAGAAAGTGTGTGAGAGCATTTAACGATGGCCGCACAAATGTGCATGATGAACAACGGAGTGGGCGTCCTTCGGTCGTTAATAAAAGTTTGGTGCAGGAAGTGGACAATAAGGTGAGAGAAAACAGACGCTTTACGATTTCCTCCTTGCGGGATGACTTTCTTAATGGTTCTCGTAGTGTTTTGTATGGCATTGTGACCGAGCACTTGAATTACCGAAAATTGTGCCACGTTGGATACCGAAAATGTTGACAGATATGCACAAAACCAAACGTTTAGACAGTGCATTGACTTTCCTTGAGCGGTACCAGAACGACGGTGATGATTTCTTAAGCAACATTGTTACGGGCGATGAATCATGGGTGGCCTAAGTCACACCAGAATCAAATCAACAGTCCATAGGATGGCGGCATTCAGATTCACCCAGAAAAGTGAAGTTTAAGCAATAAAATTTCTGCTCGGAAAATCATGTGCACAGTTTTTTGGGCAGAAAAGGTGTATTGCTTGTGGAATTTCTGCCTCGTAATGAGACAATCAATGAAACAGCTTACTGTAAGACATTGCACAATCTGCCCCGTTCAATTCAGAACAAAAGACGTGGCAAGTTGAGCAAGGGAATCGTTTTGCTGCAAGACAATGCCCGTCCGCATGTGGCGAATCAGACCAAAGATCTCATCACTTATTTTCGATGGGAAACTCTAGATCATCCTCCGTACAGCCCCGATCTCGCGCCCAGTGACTACCATCTGTTCCTGCACTTGAAGAAACGCCTGGGCGGTTAGCGTCTTCAAGACGATGACGAAGTCAAAAAAGTGGTGATGCAGTGGTTAACAAGTCAGGCGGCAGGCTTCTATGAGGAGGGTATTCGAAAGCTGGTACAACGTTATGACAAGTGCCTCAAAATTGACGTAAATTATGTAGAAAAGTAGATTAAGGTACAGGCTTTCATGTAAAAATAAAATTACTAAGTTATCTTAGCACGTCTTTTTTTAAATTTCAAAACGGTAGTTACCTAAAAAACATGCCTCGTAGTATCAGTAGACTGCTGTCCTTGTGTAGAATGGGGAAGGCGCGCAATCTACCTGTGTTTGACCGAGGGCAGATTCCTATGGCCCGGAGGCTTGGCACGAGCATTTCGGAAACTGAAAGACTTGTCGGGTGTTCGAGGAGTGCTGTGGTGTCTTCAACAGGTGGTGAAACCAAGGTGGAACCACGTCCAGACGTCGTGGGTATGGGCGGTCACCCCTCATTACAGATATCGGACGTCGTAGACTGGGTGGACTGGTAAACTGGGACAGGCGGCGAACTGTGGCGGAACTAATAACAGACTTTAATGCTGGGCAGAGCGCAAGTGTCTCTGGACGCACAGTGAATTGAACACTCCTAATGATGGGCCACCTTAGCCAACGAGCCATGCACATGCCAATGTTAACACCGCGACATTGGCAACTACGACTGCATTGGGCACGTGACCTTAGTGCATGGACGTTGGCGCAGTGGCAGAGTGTTGCATGGTCTGATGTATCCCGATACCTTCTCCACCATGCCGATCAGTGGGCACGAATCCGTCGTCTTCGAGGGGAACGGCTCCTTCACACCTGTAGTGCGGAAGGGAGACAAGCTGGCGGTGGCTTCACTATGCTCTGGGGAACATTCACGTGGGCACCCATGGGTCCAGTGGAGGTCGTGCAAGGCACCATGACGGCCAAGGAGTATCTTACACTGGTTGCAGACGATGAATACACTACTGGCCATTAAAATTGCTACACCACGAAGATGACGTGCTACTGACGCCAAATTTAACCGACAGGAAGAAGATGCTGTGATATGCAAATGATTAGCTTTTCAGAGTATTGACACAAGGTTGGCGCCGGTGGCGACACCTACGACGTGCTGACATGAGGAAAGTTTCCAACCGATTTCTCATACACAAACAGCAGTTGACCGGCGTTGCCTGGTGAAAGTTGTTGTGATGCCTCGTGTAAGGAGGAGAAATGTGCACCATCACGTTCCCAACTTTGATAAAAGTCGGCTTGTAGCCTATCACCATTGCGGTTTATCATATCGCGACACTGCTGCTCGCGTTGGTCGAGATCCAATGACTGTTAGCAGAATATGGAATCGGTGGGTTCAGGAGCGTAATACGGAACGCCGCGCTGGATCCCAACGGCCGCGTATCACTAGCAGTCGAGATGACAGGCATCTTATCCGCATGGCTCTAACGGACCGTGCAGCCACGTCTCGATCACTGAGTCAACAGATGGGGACGTTTGCAAGACAACAACCTTCTGAACGAACAGTTCGACGACGTTTGCAGCAGCATGGACTATCAGCTCGGAGACCATGGCTGCGGTTACCCTTGACGCTGCATCACAGACAGGAGCGCCTGCGATGGTGTACTCAACGAGGAACCTGGGTGCACGAATGGCGAACGTCATTTTGTCGGATGAATCCAGGTTCTGTTTACAGCATCATGATGGTCGCATCCGTGTTTGGCGACACCGCTGTGAACGCACATTGGAATCGTGTATTCGTCATCGTCATACTGGCGTATCGCCCGGCGTGATGGTATGGGGTGCCATTGGTTACGTCTCGGTCACCTCTTGTTCGCATTGGCGGCACTTTGTACAGTGGACGTTACATTTCAGATGTGTTACGACCCGTGGATCTACCCTTCATTCGACCCCTGCGAAACCCTACATTTCAGCAGGATAATGCACGACTGCATGGTGCAGGTCCTGCATGGGCATTTCTGGATACAGAAAATGTTTGACTCCTGCTCTGGCCAGCACATTCTGCAGATCTCTCACCAATTGAAAACGTCTGGTCAGTGGTGGCCTAGTAACTGGCTCGTCACAATACGCCAGTCACTACTGTTGATGAACTGTGGTATCGCGTTGAAGCTGCATTGGCAGCTGTACCTGTACACGCCATCCAAGCTCTGTTTGACTCAATGCCGAGGCGTATCAAGGCCGTTATTACGGCCAGAGGTGGTTGTTCTGGGTACTGATTTCTCAGGATCTATGCACCAAAATTGCATGAAAATTTAATCACGTGTCAGTTCTAGCATAATATATTTGTCCAATGAATACCCATTTATCATCTGCATATCTTCTTGGTGTAGCAATTTTAATGGCCAGTAGTGTATTTCTTCACAACGATCACGTTTACCGAGAACAGTGGGATTTTTCAAGAAGATAATGCGCCATGTCACAAGGCCAGGGGTGTCTTGGAGTGATTCGAGGAACACGGTTCCAGTTGATGTGCTGGACCCCTAACTCGCCAGCTCTGAACCTGATCGAACACATTTGGGATGTGACTGAACGTGGCATCAGAGCTCATCGCCCCCCTCCCCGGAATTTACGGGAATTGGGTGACTTGTATGTTTAGATGTGGTGACTTACCACGGCCTCATTGCTTCCATGACCCTACACGTCGCCGCTGTTATCTGTGCCAAAGGTGAACCCCGTAATTCCTACAGATCTCGATGCTTAGTTTTAAAGTTGCCTTAAAGGTGCGTACGACTTTCCTCTGTGTTTATGCAAAAGTTTGGCGACCTGCGACGTCATCTTCGGGCTCGAAGACGCTTCGAGCAGCATGGCCTCGACACATGAGTAAAAGCGGCCATATCTCAGAAGTCCACGTGACGTCCAGGTGGGTTAATGATGTCACAGTGGCACCAGATTGCGCCACAATTCTGCCCAGTGCCACCTTGGATGTGCCACGTGATGATAAGGTCGTCACACCCTATCCTACCTATGTTTCACTCCTTCTTTTGACGCCTGTGCAATGGAGCACAAAACCGCGACGCCCACCTTCGAAATCATCCCGTTTCTTATGAGTGGCCGAGCAAAACCAACTAGAGACACAGCCACTCGGAAACACAACTAAAAGGTCGCAGGGAGTTGCGTCATTGTTTCTCACACATTTCGAGGTCGCGAAGGACAGTTCGTAGGGCGATGGGCACGAACTTTTGACACTGTTGACACTTTCGGGCGTTTCAGCGATTCTCTACGGACATAGTGGGGCTGCATGCCCAACAAACGTGATGGCACGCTTTTGGAGTGCAGCGCGGCGACAGTTCTTGCTCTCGTGTACTGGTTGGAACCAGCAGGTACCGTACAAAATCATTTGACGAAATTTGAACGTGATCCGAAGCAGAAAGGGATGCTTATGCTTTTTCAACTTCCTGTGGCATGATCACAGGGGGATACGACTTTGAAACATGCGTGAATTAAACGGCAAAGTATTCCTCTAAGTCTCCCCCCCCACTCACTCCTGCAGTTCGGGTTGGGGTTGTTGGCTTGTTTTTGGGGGAGGTTCAAACATGGCTCTGAGCACTATGGGACTTAACATCTGAGGTCATCAGTCCCCTAGAACTTAGAACTACTTAGACCCAACTAACCTAAGGACATTACACACATCCATGCCCGAGGCAAGATTCGAACCTGCGACCGTAGTGGTCGCGCGGTTCCAGACTGAAGCGCCTAGTACCGCTCGGTCACAACGGCCGGCTTTGGGGGAAGAGACTAGGCAGTGAGGTCATCGGTCTCATCGGACTATTCCCTAATCCAGCGGGGACGGGGAAGGAAGTCAGCCGTGCCCTTTCGAAGGAACTATCCCGGCATTTGCATGGTGCGATTTAGGGAAATCACGGGAAACCTAAATCAGGATGGCCGGAGGCTGGATTGAACCATCGTCCTGCCGAATGCGAGTCGAGTATGCTAGCCACTGCGCCACCTCGCTCGGTGAGGTCGGCAAAACCGTCGGTGGAACCAGCCCAAATTTACTGAGAATTATGGAAATGTAGCTGTAGAGGCGGAACCTGTGACGTGAGTCCGAGGCTGCACTGCTGCTCTTTCGCTGCCGAACAGGTGATCTTGTGTCTGACAGCTGGCCATCCGGAATCGGAGGGTGTTAAAGAGGTTGCCGGTCTGCAATTGCCTAGGATTCGTCACGGATTCTTTCTGTTCATGTATATCTTTAAAAATCCCAATAAATGTTGGCTGGTACCACCGGGGATGGGGCTTAGAGGGATACTTTGCCGCTTAATTAGCGCTTGTATCAACGGCATAATACCCTGTAATCATGAACAGGAGCGTTGAAAAATCATAAAAATTCTTTCCTGCTTCGTCGAATGGTTTTGAAGCTAGTACGCGCGAGCAAAAATTGCAGTCGCGGTAGGCTTCAAACGGGTGTGATCACGTTCGATGGAGACTGTGCTCCACAATATCCTTAGAGATGGGTTGAAACGCTCGAGGATGTCAAAAATGTCAATGGTTGTGAAGAACGTTTTCCTGTTGCTTGTTACACAGAATATTTTCGTTTTCGACCACTAAATGTGTGGGAGTCAGCTTCCCAGGGAAACAGGGAAAGGGTTGATTTGATTGACACCCTTTACGCCACCTCCTGCGGGTTTCTGAGCGGCAGTGTGTCTGGAATGTTTTCCTCGGCCACTCATAAGAAAACCGCGTGATGTCAGCACTGGCTCTTGTGGTTCTGACCTCCATCGCAGAGGCGCCAAGAGAGGGGGTGAAATGTGCGTAAGAGGGTCTGTGACAATTTTCCCATTATATGACACATCCACTGTCGCATTGGGCAGAATTGTGGTGCAATTTCGTACCAATGCGTCATCATTAACCTGCATTAAACTTCCCATGAACGTCTGAGCTGCGGCCTTTTTTTCGCAAGTGTCGACACCTTTGTCTCTGAAGGGTCGCCGAACGCGAGAGTGCCGTCGCAGGGTGCCATGCTTTTGCACCGTAACAGAGGAAAGTTTTAGACATCTTTGAGCCTAATTTCAAGCTTCAGCGTCGGAACGAGTGGAAATTAAAAAAAAATTATCCTCAAAAGAGTAAAGGCCGCTGGACCTGATGGGATACGAGTTCGATTTTACACAGAGTACGCGAAGGAACTTGCCCCCCCTCCCCCCCCTTCTTGTGACTGGGTGTTGTGTGATGTCCTTAGGTTAGTTAGGTTTAAGTAGTTCTAAGTTCTAGGGGACTGATGACCATAGATGTTAAGTCCCATAGTGCTCAGAGCCATTTGAGCCCCCCTTCTTGCAGCGGTGTACCGTACGTCTCTAGAAGAACGTAAGGTTGCAAAAGATTGGAAAAGGGCACAGGTCATCACCGTTTTCAGGAAGGGATGTCGTACAGATGTGCAGAACTATAGACCTATATCTCTAACGTTGATCAGTTGTAGAATTTTGGAACACGTATTACGTTCGAGTTAATGACTTTTCTGGAGGCTAGAAATCTACTCTGTAGGAATCAGCATGGGTTTCGAAAAAGACGATCGTGTGAAACCAAGCTCGCGCTATTCGCCCAAGAGACTCAGAGGGCCACAGATACGGGTTCCCAGGTACATGCCATGTTTCTTGACTTCCGCAAGGCGTTCGATACAGTTCCCCACAGTCGTTTAATGAACAAACTAAGAGCAGATGGACTATCAGACCAGTTGTGTGATTGGATAAGAACAGTTCATAGATAACAGAACGCAGCATGTCATTCTCAATGGAGAGAAGTCTTCTGAAGTAAGAGAGATTTCAGGTGTGCCGCAGGGGAATGTCGTAGGACCGTTGCTATTCACGATATACATAAATGATCTTGTGGATAACATCGGAAGTCCACTGAGGCTTTTTGCGGATGATGCTGTAGTATATCGAGAGGTTGTAACAATGGAAAATTGTACTGAAATGCAGGAGGATCTGCAACGAATTGACGCATGGTGCAGGGAATGGCAATTCAATCTCAATGTAGACAAGTGTAATGTGCTGCGAATACATGGAAAGAAATATCCTTTATCATTTAGCTACAATATAGCAGGTCAGCAACTGGAAGCAGTTAATTCCATAAATTATGTGGGAGTTGGCGTTAGGAGTGATTTAAAATCGAATGACCATATAAAATCAATCGTCGGTAAAGCAGATGCCAGATTGAGATTCATTGGAAGAATGGTAAGGAAATGCAATCCGAAAACAAAGGAAGTAGGTTACAGTACACTTGTTCGCCCACTGCTTGAATACTTCTCACCGGTGTGGGATCCGTACCAGATAGGGTTGATAGAAGAGAAGATCCAACGGAGAGCAGCGCGCTTCGTTACAGGATCATTCAGTAATCGCGAAAGCGTTACGGAGATGATAGATAAACTCCAGTGGAAGACTCTGCAAGAGAGACGCTCAGTAGCTCGGTACGGGCTTTTGTTGAAGTTTCGAGAACATACGCTCACCGATAAGTCGAGCAGTATATTGCTGCCTCGTACGTATATCTCGCGAAGAGACCATGAGGATAAAATCAGAGAGATTAGAGCCCACACAGAGGCATACCGACAAACTTTCTTTCCACGAACAATACGAGACTGGAATAGAAGGGAGAACCGATAGAGGTACTCAAAGTACTCTCCGCCACACACCGTCAGGTGGCTTGCGGAGTATGGATGAGATGTAGATGTAATTCTATTTTGCAGTGTAGGTGGGTACTGAGTCTATCGATGAATGAACGCACACTTTACAACCCTTATCCATGTCCACGACATTGACTGCGCAAGGCAGGATCGCGACCCGAAACCACGAAGCCATAAAGTATGTGAGAGAGTGGGCGAAGATGTGCTGTATCGCAGCCCACAGATAACGCAGACCACCCCGGTCATTGATCCCACTCTACACGCAGGTGGACTAAAGCGGTAAATACCTGTCTATATCGAACGTGTCAAAGTCACTTGGCTCGATAAACGGCTACGCCTATAAGCTCGCTAATCTGCTATAGCCCTCGCGCAAAGTAACGGAGTTTGACGCAACCTGTTTACCGAGAACGCTCGCGCACAATCAGACGGATGTAACGCACGGCAGCAGGACTTTGACTCCCGAGATAAGTCCATCTCCAATTTTTCCTCCTGCAGGTAACAAACCATTCCTCTTGTTCACCCCCCTCCCCCCTTTTCATGTACACTCCTGGAAATTGAAATAAGAACACCGTGAATTCATTGTCCCAGGAAGGGGAAACTTTATTGACACATTCCTGGGGTCAGATACATCACATGATCACACTGACAGAACCACAGGCACATAGACACAGGCAACAGAGCATGCACAATGTCGGCACTAGTACAGTGTATATCCACCTTTCGCAGCAATGCAGGCTGCTATTCTCCCATGGAGACGATCGTAGAGATGCTGGATGTAGTCCTGTGGAACGGCTTGCCATGCCATTTCCACCTGGCGCCTCAGTTGGACCAGCGTTCGTGCTGGACGTGCAGACCGCGTGAGACGACGCTTCATCCAGTCCCAAACATGCTCAATGGGGGACAGATCCGGAGATCTTGCTGGCCAGGGTAGTTGACTTACACCTTCTAGAGCACGTTGCGTGGCACGGGATACATGCGGACGTGCATTGTCCTGTTGGAACAGCAAGTTCCCTTGCCGGTCTAGGAATGGTAGAACGATGGGTTCGATGACGGTTTGGACGTACCGTGCACTATTCAGTGTCCCCTCGACGATCACCAGTGGTGTACGGCCAGTGTAGGAGATCGCTCCCCACACCATGATGCCGGGTGTTGGCCCTGTGTGCCTCGGTCGTATGCAGTCCTGATTGTGGCGCTCACCTGCACGGCGCCAAACACGCATACGACCATCATTGGCACCAAGGCAGAAGCAACTCTCATCGCTGAAGACGACACGTCTCCATTCGTCCCTCCATTCACGCCTGTCGCGACACCACTGGAGGCGAGCTGCACGATTTTGGGGAGTGAGCGGAAGACGGCCTAACGGTGTGCGGGACCGTAGCCCAGCTTCATGGAGACGGTTGCGAATGGTCCTCGCCGATACCCCAGGAGCAACAGTGTCCCTAATTTGCTGGGAAGTGGCGGTGCGGTCCCCTACGGCACTGCGTAGGATCCTACGGTCTTGGCGTGCATCCGTGCGTCGCTGCGGTCCGGTCCCAGGTCGACGGGCACGTGCACCTTCCGCCGACCACTGGCGACAACATCGATGTACTGTGGAGACCTCACGCCCCACGTGTTGAGCAATTCGGCGGTACGTCCACCCGGCCTCCCGCATGCCCACTATACGCCCTCGCTCAAAGTCCGTCAACTGCACATACGGTTCACGTCCACGCTGTCGCGGCATGCTACCAGTGTTAAAGACTGCGATGGAGCTCCGTATGCCACGGCAAACTGGCTGACACTGACGGCGGCGGTGCACAAATGCTGCGCAGCTAGCGCCATTCGACGGCCAACACCGCGGTTCCTGGTGTGTCCGCTGTGCCGTGCGTGTGATCATTGCTTGTACAGCCCTCTCGCAGTGTCCGGAGCAAGTATGGTGGGTCTGACACACCGGTGTCAATGTGTTCTTTTTTCCATTTCCAGGAGTGTACGTGCTCTGCTAATATTTCGACTTTCACTGGTACGGCAGGTTAGCCGTGTACTTTATGCTAGTAACAAAGATATCTGCTGATATAGCTCAATCCTTTACTTTGGATGTGAATTTCACTCAGATTTGAGGAATAAAAAAATGCTAAATACTTCCTTCGACAACGCCAGTCACTCGTGCTGTTGAAATGTCAAAAAAATCGTTAAACAAACGTCGGCAGAAGATCCCGAGGAGAGAAACAACGCTTGACACAACGAGAAATGGCCTTGAAGACTTCGACAGTTTTTTACTACACACTACCTGACCAAACTTATCCCTATGTAACGCGGAACTGAGCACTAGATAAGAAAGGCGGACTCACCAGTGTACGAGGTGCATTCAAGTTCTAAGGCCTCCGATTTTTTTTCTAATTAACTACTCACCCGAAATCGGTGAAACTGGCGTTACTTCTCGACGTAATCGCCCTGCAGACGTACACATTTTTCACAACGCTGACGCCATGATTCCATGGCAGCGGCGAAGGCTTGCTTCTTTAGGAGTCTGTTTTGACCACTGGAAAAGCGCTGAGGCAATAGCAGCACGGCTGGTGAATGTGCGGCCACGGAGAGTGTCTTTCATTGTTGGAAAAAGCCAAAAGTCACTAGGAGCCAGGTCAGGTGAGTAGGGAGCATGAGGAATCACTTCAAAGTTGTTATCACGAAGAAACTGTTGCGTAACGTTAGCTCGATGTGCGGGTGCGTTGTCTTGGTGAAACAGCACACGCACAGCCCTTCCCAGACGTTTTTGTTGCAGTGCAGGAAGGAATTTGTTCTTCAAAACATTTTCGTAGGATGCACCTGTTACCGTAGTGCCCTTTGGAATGCAATGGGTAAGGATTACGCCCTCGCTGTCCCAGAACATGGATACCATCATTTTTTCAGCACTGGCGGTTACCCGAAATTTTTTTGGTGGCGGTGAATCTGTGTGCTTCCATTGAGCTGACTAGCGCTTTGTTTCTGGATTGAAAAATGGCATCCACGTCTCATCCATTGTCATAACCGACGGAAAGAAAGTCCCATTCATGCTGTCGTTGTGCGTCAACATTGCTTAGCAACATGCCACACGGGCAGCCGTGTGATCGTCCGTCAGCATTCGTGGCACCCATCTGGATGACACTTTTCGCATTTTCAGGTCGTCATGCAGGATTGTGTGCACAGAACCCACAGAAATGCCAACTCTGGAGGCGATCTGTTCAACTGTCATTCGGCGATCCCCCAAAACAATTCTCTCCACTTTCTCGATCATGTCGTCAGACCGGCTTGTGCGAGCCCGAGGTTTTTCGGTTTGTTGCCACACGATGTTCTGCCTTCATTAAACTGTCGCACCCACGAACGCACTTTCGACACATCCATAACTCCATCACCACATGTCTCCTTCAACTGTCGATGAATTTCAATTGGTTTCACACCACGCAAATTCAGAAAACGAATGATTGCACGGTGTTCAAGTACGGAAAACGTCGCCATTTTAAGTATTTAAAACAGTTCTCATTCTCGCCGCTGGCGGTAAAATTCCATCTGCCGTACTGTGCTGCCATCTCTGGGACGTATTGACAATAAACGCGGCTTCATTTTAAAACAATGCGCATGTTTCTATCTCTTTCCAGTCCGGAGAAAAAAAATCGGAGGCCTTAGAACTTGAATGCACCTCGTATAGAGAGACAGGAAGTACAGCGTCATTGAGAAAGAAAGAACGGATTTTAGTTGTTTATTGCAGACAAATTGTAAAAGATAGAAAGACACTGCGCACGTCACTGTATAGAGGAAGGTTCAAAGTTTTGACACAGCTGCGTTGTCGTTTGTTTGTAGCAACATGGCGACTACATAACAAAAGGAATCATTTTGTGTGCTGGAATTTGCTCGAAGCCAGCCCACTGTTCAAGTGCAACGTGCATTCCGCCATCGATTCAGCAAGAAGTCGCCTCTGCACAAGCGAAACTATGACTGGCATTCAATATTCTGGGAAGCTGGTTGCATGTACAAAGGAAAGAGCACTGATCGGCCATTCAAGTCTCATGAAAACATCGAGCATATCCGACATGCGTTCACACGAAGCCTTTGTAACTCCACAAGATGGGCAGGTCAGGAACTTCGACTTTCTCAAACAACAGTTGGCGCATTCTGAAACGACGCCTACATATGAAGCGCTATAAGTTGCAGTTATTGCAGCAGTTGCGTCCCGGCGACTATAACAGAAGGTACGAATGTTGTATTTCAGTTCTCCAGGATATGGCAGAGCAAACTTTTTCCTAACGACTCATATTTTCGGACGAATCGACGTTTCATCTACCGGGTAAAGTGAACCGCCATAATGTAAGAATTAGGGGTCACAAAATCCTGACGTCATCGTCGAACTTGAAAGAGACTCACCGAAGCTGAATGTGTTGTGTGTCGCCTCAGTTCACAAAGTTTATGTATCTTTCTTTTTTCAAGGGATAAATGTGACAGGAATGTCATACCTGTACATGCTGCAAAACTGCTTATTTTGTGAACTTCACAAAGATTCCAATGACTTTATCTTTATGCATAACGGCGCCCCGCTTCACTTTCACCAGGAGGTAGAACGTTATCTTAACAGCACCATCCCACAACGTTGGATTGTAGGAGGTCGACAACAAGGTCTTGTTCATTGCTTTTGGGCTCCCAGGTCAAGTAACACTTTGCGACTTTTTCTGTGGGCGCACATAAAACACAGTCTTTGCCCCACCAATTTTATTTTAAAGAAATCCTTTTGTTTAGCTTTAAAGAAAAGCTTAAAAATTCACTCTATGCAATAGGCCTAATGTTAACATCGATGCCTTTGTTTTAACAGTTAGTTACTCAGTTACATGTTCCATGGATCATTTGAAAGACTTTCATCGATATGATGTGGAACGATTCAGTTTTCAGGATATATATATACCTGATTAATGTTAAAATTAATGAATATATATTTATGACACTTAATAAATACATTATTATTCATCCTACCGATGCAACTAGACTTGAAAACAAGATTTTCTTTTATTTTTTGGCTACCACTTTTTAAGCAGAAATTCGTCAACGGAGTAGAAGGAGTTGTCCAGGAGAATTGATTTTAAGTTAAATTTATAACTTGCTCTGCTATCTGACATTTTATACCATTAGGCAAGTAACCAAAAATTTTTGTTGTTACATATTTAAGTCCTCTCTGAGCTACTGACTTCTCTTGAGTACATCACTTATTCGAATATTTTGGGAAAAGGCGTAGGTAAGAAAACTGGACGATAAATGTTTAGGCCTGTCTTGTCATCTTTTGTGTGAAGAGATATAACAACTGAATATTTCAACCTGTCGAAAAATACTGTGCCGGTGATGTATTGCTTGCGTCATTAATAACATTACTTATTAAGTTGAAATAACTTTCCAGAATTCTGTTTGAAATTCCATCAACACCACATGAGCTTCAGTTTTTTTAGAACTTTTATACTTTTATTAATATCAGTGATCTTTAAATTATAAGGTTAAGCTATTATATGAGGAATAGGAAAAAAATCAATCGAGATAAGTCTATTAGTTGCTTAAAGTAGTGTCGATCGACTTTTTCAGATATTCTCTTGCTTCTTCAACTGAACCATTCAATCCTGTTTTTGCTGCTACATTTAAAAGGTGATTGTTAAAAGTGCTTGTAACCTGCGAATTATCAGTCTTAACATTGTCATTTAGTGTGATTGTTATGGTATCTTGAGCACTGACTGGATGGCCTGTCTCGTATTGAATGATATTCCACGTAGTTTTAGTATTGTTATCTGCACGTCAGGATGTGCAAACTTCTGGATATTTCAATGACTTTCCTTACAATGCTACAATAGTTTTGTAGCATGCAGGTAACGTCGGATTGTGGTCTACTGTGGCCTTTATATAAATTTCCCTCTTCCTCTTACATGAGACTTTAATTCCCTTAGTTATTCATGGCATGCTTGTTTGTTAATGGATTTCTGGATAATTTTTTAGGAAGTCAACTTCCAAATTTTTATTGGTGTATCGAGACAGTTTGAGATACATAGGTATACAGTTTTAATCTGCCAGGAACCTTTAGTTTTACTCTCAGTCATACATGCAAAATATCGTAGCGAATATAGTACTGGACTGTACCTAGGAACAAGTAGAATACATAATCGCAGACATCGTCATCCTGATGACTACAGCAGCTATAGTAGCAGAAACGTTGTGAGATACGAGGGTTGGAACTTTACCAGAGGCTCGTACAAAATAGATACGTGTTTCAAAGTTCGACTGACATTCAAAGTAGTCACCAGCATTGTGTATAGCCCGTTGAAAGCGATGTG
Source organism: Schistocerca nitens (assembly GCF_023898315.1). Taxonomy (NCBI): domain Eukaryota; kingdom Metazoa; phylum Arthropoda; class Insecta; order Orthoptera; family Acrididae; genus Schistocerca; species Schistocerca nitens. Next base: position 43,971,067 of record NC_064622.1, read on the forward strand.
TAAGTCGTAGGATACTCTTAGCAGTGCCAGTTGTGTTCCCAGTTCGAGCGGCGCGGTCTATTGCCCGACGAATTTGTAGCAGTTCTGAAGCGAATGCCGTGAAGTGTTTCCTTCAGTTTAGAAAACTAGTTCAACTCACGAGGGCTTAAGGCAGGGGAGTGCAGTACGTGGTATAGCATTTAGCATTCCCATTAGTCAAACATATCAGTAACAGCTTGCACTGTACGTGCTTGAGCATTGTCCTGCAAAATGATGGTCAGGTCCTGCAGAAAGTGTCATCACTTCTGTCTCTAAGCTGGTCGTAGGTTGTGTTCCAAAAATGAACAGCGTAGAGACAGAAGTGATGACACTTTCTGCAGGACCTGACCATCATTTTGCAGGACAATGCTCAAGCACGTACAGTGCAAGCTGTTACTGATTTGTTCGAGCCAGCCGTTGTGGCCGAGTGGTTCTAGGCACTTCAGTCCGGAACCGCCCTCCTGCTACGGTCGCAGGTTCGAATCCTGCCTCGGGCATGGATGTGTGTGATGCCCTTAGATTACTTAGGTTTAAGTAGTTCTAAGTCTAGGGGACTGATGACCTCAGATGTTAAGTCCCATAGTGCTTAGAGCCATTTTTTTTATTTGTCCGACTGATGGGGCTGCTAAGTGCTATACCACCTACTGAACTCCCCTGACTTAAGCCTTCGTAAGTTGAACTCGATTTCTAAACTGAAGGAGACACTTCACGGCATTCGCTTCAGAACTGCTACAAATTCGTCGGGCTATAGACCGCGCCGCTCAAACTGTCAACATAACTGGCACTGCTAAAAGTATCCTACGACTTCCACATGGCTGACAACGAGTTATACACAATGCTAGTAACTACTCTGAAGATCAGTAAAACTTTGAACACGTATCTGTTTTGTACAAGCTGTAAATAAATAGTTGCCACTATTAAAGTTACAACCCTCGTTTTTACGTGTTGATGCCGTCACGCATCAATTTGACTATTTTTTTTTAATAATATACTTCAGCTTCAGGTCAGACAAATGATATAACTACCGGTGTCCTCCTATTGCCATGTTATCATCAAATATTTTATTCACACAAAAAAGATGGAGGAGGATAATAAAGCAAAAGAAAAATAATTTAAAGTAAAATAAAAAAGTACCTACAACGGTTGTTGAATGAACAAAGCAGTTCAAGTAACAAAGCATTTTTTGGAAATATTTTATATTTTGTTGTCTCTCCTCCCTGTTTTTTGCCTTTCTGCTTCGATGGGACTGGTTTTTCAGCAGGTTCCCACTAAGGTAATAATTGTTTAATGTAACAGTAATTATTTCATAATGGCGGGCGTGACGTATCTAAACCATTAAAAACTAAAAACTAAACTCCGTCCGAACAGGCCTTGGAAGCCCCAACGGTAGCGACCGGCCGCCGTGTCATCCTCAACCCACAAACGTCACTGGATGCGGATATGGAGGGGCACGTGGTCAGCACACCGCACTCCCGGCCGTATGTCAGTTTACGAGACCGGAACCGCTACTTCTCAATCAAATAGCTCCTCAGTTTGCCTCACAAGGGCTGAGTGCACCCCGCTTGCCAACAGCGCTCGGCAGACAGGATGGTCACCCATCAAAGTGTATCTAGACCATTAGTTAAGACATATTTGCTAATTTTCACTCTGAGAGGACTTTCTCTCACAATTAATAATACACTGTTACTAATTGTAATCTTATATTTGGTACTGAGAAATGTGCCGCAGTGGTTAGCACACCGGACTCGCATTCGGGGAGACGATGGTTCAAATACGCGTAAGACCATCCTGATTTAGGTTTCCCGTGATGTCCCTAAATCGCTTCAGGCAAATGACGGGATTGTTCCTTTGAAAGGGCACGGCCGACTTCTTTTCCCATACGCCCCTAACGCAATGGGACCGATGACCTCGCTGTTTGGTCCTCTCCCCCAAATCAACCAACCAACTTACATTTGCAATTATCAGTTTTATATTAAATAAGTCATTTCTATATTAATAAGTAGTTAACTGTAGCCTTGACTTCCAGCAACCAGAACGCAGATGTTTTTTACAATCGGAGCGACGTTGTAGGCCTGTTCAGTTGACTGATTACTATGTACCGCATTCAGGCACGTATTGTTGTACTAGAAGACGGTTTGATATTGTAATTTAGTTTCGTTCTTTAAATAACATACGTGGTTGCATTCGGGGACAGCCGGCAGCGGTGGCCGGGCGGTTCTAGGTGCTTCAGTTCGGAACCACACGGCTACTACGGTCGCAGGTTCGAATCCTGTCTCGGGCATGGATGTGTGTGATGTCCTTAGGTTAGGTAGGTTTAAGTAGTTCTATGTTTATGGGAATGATGACCTCAGCTGTTAAGCCTCATGTGAACCTTTTTTTTTTTTTTTTTTTTTTGGAATTACAAATGACGCATTAAGTTAGGCCTCCCTTCCACATGTTTTCCTTAAATTAATCCCGATCCTTGTCCTGGGTCTCAAATAATATTTGTTTTTGTCTCCTGTATCAGCCCTGTTAGTTTGGGAACTGAATTTTTGAACATCCTATGTTCAGTTCCAATACACATTTAACAATTCCGAGACATTGCCTGTTTCGCTAGTATAAAATAATCAATACTTACATTCTTAAGACATTAGTTTTACATGGAAGCGCCAAAGAAGCTGGTATAGGCATGCGTATTCAAATACAGAGTAAACAGGCAGAATATGGCGCTGCGGTCGGCAACACCTATATAAGACAACAAGTGTCTGTCGCAGTTGTTAGATCGGTTACTGCTGCTACAATGGCAGGTTATCAAGATTTAAGTGAGTTTGAGCGTGGTGTTGTAGTCGGCGCACGAGCGATGGGAGACAGCATCTCCTAGATGGCGATGAAGTGGGGATTTTCCCGTACGACCACTTCACGTGTGTACCGTGAAAATCAGAAATCCGGTGAAACATCAAATCTCCGACATCGCTGCGTCCGGAAAAAGATCCTTCAAGAACGGGACCCACGACGACTGAAGAGAATCTTTCAACGTGACAGGCGTGCAACCCTTCCGCAAATTGCTGCAGATTTCGGTTTTGGGCCATCAGCAAGTGTCAGGGCTCGAACCATTCAACGAAACGTCATCGATATGGGCTTTCGGAGCCGAAGACCCAGCCGTGTACCCTTAATGGCTGCAAGACACAATGCTTTATGCCTCGCCTGGGCCCGTCAACACCGACCAGTTGCTGACTGGAAACATGCTGCCTGGTCGAACGAGCGTCGTTTCATGTTGTTGGTAGATTGGTTGTTTTGGGGAAGGAGACCAGACAGTGAGGTCATCGGTCTCATCGGATTAGGGAAGGACGGGGAAGGAAGTCGGCCGTTCCCTTTGAAAGGAACCATCCCGGCATTTGCCTGGACCGATTTAGGGAAATCACGGAAAACCTAAATCAGGATGGCCGGACGCGAGATTGAACCGTCGTCCTCCCAAATGCGAGTCCAGTGTCTAACCACTGCGCCACCTCGCTCGGTCTTTCATGTTGTATCAAGCGGTTTGTTGTGTAGTGTTATGGAGACAATTTCACGAATCTATGGACCCTGCGTTTCAGCACGGGACTGTTCAAACTGGTGGATGCTCTGAAATGGTGTGGGGCGTGTGCGTTTGGAGTGATATGGGATCCCTGATACGTCTAGATACGACTCTGACAGGTGACATGTTTGTAAGCATCCTGTCTGATCACCTGCATCTATTCATCTCCATTGTGCTTACCGATGGACTTGGGCAATTCCAGTAGGACAAAGCGACACCACACACGTCCAGAATTGCTACAGAGTGGCTGAGTTTAAACACTTCTTCTGGCGACCAAAATCTCCAGACATGAACATTATTGAGGATATCTAGCGCTACGGCCACAGGTTCGAATCCTGCCTCGGGCAGAGAAGTGTGTGATGTCCTTAGGTTAGTTAGGTTTAAGTAGTTCTAAGTTCTAGGGGACTGATAACCTCAGAAGTTAAGTCCCATAGTGCTCAGAGCCATTTGAACCATTTGGTATCTGGGATGCCCTGCAACGTGCTGTTCAGAAGAGATCTGCGGACCCTCGTAGTGTTACGAATTTATGGGCAGCTTTGCAGTATTCATGGTGTCAGTTTCCTCCAGCACTACTTGAGACATTAGCCGAGTCGATGGCACGTCGTGGTGCGACACTTCTGCGTGCTCGCGGGGGCGCTACGCGATATTAGGCAGGTGTACCAGTATCTTTGGCTGTTCAGTGTATAATGGAAGGTTCCTTATGATATTAATTTAAATATCTTAACTATTTGTATGTATTTGGCAAGAATCTTGGTAACTGTTAGTTGGTTTATGACAGAATTGTTATTAAATAAAAATATTTGTTTGGGAATTACATATGACGCATCAAGTTGGACCACCATTGCACGTGGTTTCCTCAAATCAATCGCGATCATTGTCCTGGGTCTCAAATAATGTTTGTTTTTGTCTCCTCTGTTATCCCTGTTGGTTTGGGCACTGACTGTATGAACATCGTCTTATCAGTTCCCATACACATTTAACAATTCCGAAGCATTGCCGGTTTCACTGCTATAAAGCAATCAAGACGTGTATTGTTAAGGCAATGAGTATTATAATTCTAGAATGAGATTTTCACTCTGCAGCGGAGTGTGCGCTGACATGGAACTTTTTGGCAGATAAAAACTGTGTGCCGGACCGAGACTCGAACTCGGGACCTTTGCCTTTGGCGGGCCAGTGCTCTACCAACTGAGCTACCCAAGCAAGACTCACACCCCCTCCTCACAACTTTACTTCTGCCAGCACCTCGTCTCCTAAATTTCCAAACTTTACAGAAGCTCTCCTGCGAACCTTGCAGTACTTGCCCGCGAAAGGCAAAGGTCCCGAGTTCGAGTTCGGTCCGGCACACAGTTTTAATCTGCCAGGAAGTTTCTTATTACAACTTTGTTAAGCAAGGCATCGTAGTTTTGTTTAGTGTGAAGAGTGTTCCACTTCAGACAGAAAACACTGTTTCGAAAAAGCTTACGCAGCCGGTAGTATCCGATCTCTTCCTAACTCGTGTACGCCAGTGACCGTTTGCAGTTAAATGTGCTGATCAGTGCGTCGTGTAATTTGTCTCGCTCGGCGCACATCGCAAAGAGTGCCTGCTTGCATTGTGGTGGCGACCGCGGGGACGCCACGGAAGGTCCGAAGACGGACGAGAGAGGAACGTGCCTGTAGGTAAGAAGCACAATGACGCGATTTGCGGCATGCAGTACGCGTGGCTGCGGCTGCCGCCGGCAGCGGCTGCGGGAGTCGACGCTCGGACAGCAGCAGGCGGCGCCGACTGCGGCCGGCGCGGGAGGCGGCGCTCTGGCGCGCCCGCCGCCCCCGTGCACTGCGGCTGGTCCAGGCGAGGCGCGGCGCGGCGCGCGCCATCCGCTTTAAGCGCAGCGGCGCAGAGGTTGTCGACCCGCGGCTTGTCGATAACGGCGCCTGGCCTCGGCTCGCCTCGCCTCGCGGTGGCACCGTTACTGTGCGGTGGGGGGAGGGGGGGAGGGGGCGGCGCTCGCGTTTCACTTTCTAATCCCCCCCCCCCTCACCGCACGCGTCGAGGCCACTCAACTCGCGGCCCGCTGACCGGCCAGCCGCTCCGTGCCGTTCCGTTCGCCGCGGGCACGCCACTCGTCTTTGTCGCTCACTTCCGAAACACTTTGCCTCTCTGCTGTGTAGCCGAGGCTCCAGCGTGCAACCGGGCGAAACCGTCTTTCGGCACCAGCGTAGGGGATCGCCTTAAACCGATACCGGTATTACAGTTCTGAATAACCGGTATTTTTCGGGATACGTTTGGTCTACATCTACATTTATACACCGCAAGCCACCCAACGGTGTGTGGCGGAGGGCACTTTACGTGCCACTGTCATAACCTCCCTTTCCTGTTCCAGTCGCGTACGGTTCGCGGGACGAACGACTGCCGGAAAGCCTCCGTGCGCGGTCGAATCTCTCTAATTTTACATTCGTGATCTCCTCGGGAGGTATAAGTACGGGGAAGCAATATATTCGATACCTCATCCAGAGACGCACCCTGTCGAAACCTGGACAGCGAGCTACACCGCGATGCAGAGCGCCTCTCTTGCAGAGTCTGCCACTTGAGTTTGCTAAACATCTCCGTAACGCTATCACGCTTACCAAATAACCCTGTGACGAAACACGCCGCTCTTCTTTGGATCTTCTCTATCTCCTCCGTCAACCCGATGTTGAGCAATACTCAAGTATACGTCGAACGAATGTTTTGTAAGCCACCTCCTTTGTTGATGGACTACATTTTCTAAGGACTCTCCCAATGAATCTCAACCTGGCACCCGCCTTACCAACAATTAATTTTATATGATCATTCCACTGCAAATCGTTCCGTACGCGTACTCCCAGATATTTTACAGAAGTAACTGCTACCAGTGTTTGCTCCGCTATCTTATAATCATACAATGAAGGATCCTCCTTTCTATGCATTCGCAATACATTACATTTGTCTATGTTAAGGGACAGTTGCCACTCCCTGCACCAAGTGCCTATCCGCTGCAGATCTTCCTGCATTTCGCTACAATTTTCTAATGCTGCAACTACTCTGTATATTACAGCATCATCCGCGAAAAGCCGCATGGAACTTCCGACACTATCTACTAGGTCATTTATATATGTTGTGAAAAGCAATGGTCCCATAACACTCCCCTGTGGCACGCCTGAGGTTACTTTAACGTCTGTAGACGTCTCTCCATTGAGAACAACATGCTGTGTTCTGTTTGCTAAAAACTCTTCAATCAAGCCATCACGCTTACCAAACAACCCTGTGACGAAACGCGCCGCTCTTTTTTGGATCTTCTCTATCTCCTCTGTCAACCCGACCTAGTACGGATCCCACACTGATGAGCAATACTCAAGTATATGTCGAACGAGTGTTTTGTAAGCCACCTCCTTTGTTGATGGACTACATTTTCTAAGGACTCTCCCAATGAATCTCAACCTGGCACCCGCCTTACCAACAATTAATTTTATATGATCATTCCACTGCAAATCGTTCCGTGCGCGTACTCCCAGATATTTTACAGAAGTAACTGCTACCAGTGTTTGCTCCGCTATCATATAATCATACAATAAAGGATCCTTCTTTCTATGCATTCGCAATACATTACATTTGTCTATGTTAAGGGTCAGTTGACACTCCCTGCACCAAGTGCCTATCCGCTGCAGATCTTCCTGCATTTCGCTGCAATTTTCTAATGCTGCAACTACTCTGTATACCACAGCATCATCCGCGAAAAGCCGCATGGAACTTCCGACACTATCTACTACGTCATTTATATATGTTGTGAAAAGCAATGGTCCCATAACACTCCCCTGTGGCACGCCTGAGGTTACTTTAACGTCTGTAGACGTCTCTCCATTGAGAACAACATGCTGTGTTCTGTTTGCTAAAAACTCTTCAATCCAGCCATACAGCTGGTCTGATATTCCGTAGGCTCTCACTTTGTTTATCAGGCGACGGTGCGGAACTGTATCGAACGCCTTCTCGGTTATAACAAGTGTTTTTTTTTTTTATTTTTTACTAGTAACCGACCAAAAATCCGAAATATGAATTATAGTGCATGCTGTTGAATTGCGTGACTATTCTTTTATAAGGCGTAGAAAAATTTCCGCTACCAGTCACAATAAAAGATTATCTATTCTTCACACGACCGGTTTCGGGCTTGTGCCCATCCTCAGGTGTTTATACATTCATGTACACGTCTATACTGCTGGAGATCACTGTTTACATACAAAGAAAATTATTTGCTGGTGACTAAAAAGATACAAGTGGAGCAAGTGTGAGTGGCAAGGCAGCATTTGTCGAAAATATTTACTTACATAAAGATGAAGCATCCTTATTATAATTATGCTGTGGTGATAGTTTTCCAGTCAGTTGCACATTTGTTATTTTCACGTCCATATATCAGTTTTTTAGAAGTTTGCTGCATATTTCACCAACTTTTAAAAAACTGAAACATCGACTAGAAAATGATAACAAATGTGCAGCTGAGTGTAAAACTGTCACCACAGCATAATTATAATAAGGACGCTTCATCTTCATGCAAGTACAGACATATTTTCGACAGCTGCTGCCTTGCCACTTACAATTGTTGCACTTGTATCTGTTTAGTCATCAGCAAATAATTTTCTTTGTATTTAAACAGCGATCTCCAGCAATATAAACATGTACATGAATGTATAAACACCTGAGGATGGGCACAAGCCCGAAACCGGTCGTGTGACGAATAAATAATCTTTTATTGTGACTGGTAGCGGAAATTTTTCTACACCCTAGAAATACGAATTAACCACAGCAACAGTGCTAAACTTTTTCGTTTCTAAGTGAACCTTTTTTTTATAAAACTAGTAATTTTTGTTCGTAAAATTTGCATTAATATGAAATGTTACGTTATTATAGAGAATTGTGAAAGCCACCTGCGGCGTTTTAATAATAATGCTGACAGAAACGAGCAACAAACACGTGCCATAAGAACTAGTACAGCAGTGCTGCGACAATTATGCCACCGAGAGAAGTTAGCACACTGTACTCGCATTCGAGAGGACGACGGTTCGAAGCCGCGTCCGGCCATTCTAATTTAGGTTTCCCGTGATTTTCCTAAATCGCTTCAGGTAAACGCCGGGATGGCTCCTGTGAAAGGGCACGGCTGCGTCCTTCCCTAACCCGACGGGGTCGATGACCTCTCTGTTTGGTCCCAACCAAGAATTATATTCGTATGGCGTGTTTCGTAGCTTAAACCTTTCAGGCCTGAATTTTTTCCGGAGGAAGGAAAATTTTTCATTCTTAGGGAGATTTTTTAATGAATTTAGATGCAAGATTTACACAAAAACGTGTACCAGTTTCTAAAACGTACTTTGTAACCTGACCTTCATTTTATGGACTAAAATAGCTAATTGCGAAATATTCTCCATTGTCATAAATAGTAAAATGATCATTCAATAATTACCATGCAGAATATCAATAATAATATTCAATTACACAGTGGAATATAGCAAACCAACCACATCTGTGTATTCTGGTGGTTACGAACTGCTGCGCACTGTTGCACTGAATTGCTCTTATTTTCATAAAGATGCCGAACAGTTGGCAGCACTTGCGCATGATGAAAATGTTGGAAATTTACAAATATGTGTCCCAGGTTTTCTTCGGGAAAAAATACGTTTGCTGCAGGCTAAGACACAGCAAAAATTAACAGCTCATCCATAGCATCCAAGCCGGCCGTAGTGGCCGAGCGGTTCTAGGCACTTCAGTCTGGAACCGCACCACCGCTACCGTCACAGGTTCGAATCCTGCCTCGGGCATGGATGTGTGTGATGTCCTTAGGTTAGTTAGGTTTAAGTAGTTCTAAGTTCTAGCGGACTGATGTTGGTTCAAATGGGTCTGAGCACTATGCGACTTAACTTCTGAGGTCATCAGTCGCCTAGAACTTAGAACTAATTAAACCTAACTAACCTAAGGACATCACACACATCCATGATCGAGGCAGGATTCGAACCTGCGACCATGGCGGTCACGCGGTTCCAGACTGAAGCGCCTTTAACCGCACGGCCACACCGGCCGGCCTAGGGGACTGATGACCTCAGATGTTAAGTCCCATAGTGCTCATAGCCATTTGAACCAGCCATAGCATCCAATAAAAACAGAAAGTAGCTGATCGCTGTCTGTGTCTATATAATATTCCTTTGCCTTCTTGATGGCCCCTGAAAATGGACAAATTAACACTATAAACAGAGCACTTTAACTTCAGTTTTCACAGTTTGATACTGACTATTCGTAATGTCCAAACAGCAATATGATACCCGATTACAAAATGGCTCTGAGCACTATGCGACTTAACTTGTGAGGTCATTAGTCGCCTAGAACTTAGAACTAATTAAACCTAACTAACCTAAGGACATCACACACATCCATGCCCGAGGCAGGATTCGAACTTGCGACAGTAGCGGTCGCTCGGTTCCAGACTGTAGCGCCCAGAACCGCACGGCCACTCCGGCAGGCACCCGATTACAATATAATTTTGAGCGGAGTTTCAAAAAATTAGAATTAGTAGGATAATACTAGTGATTTGTTGTGGTATTGAACTACTTATCACTTTTTGAGAAAAGCACCAATCGGTGGACGTACTAAGGTTTCTGTTTGTCTGTTTATTATTTTGTTTCTATGAATATTCGAGCCAAGAGAATAAAAAGTTTTTAATTTTTATTCGATTTCTACCTTTATTACAGGAAATAATAGTAATAAAAAACCGAAAACTGGTTCTTTCAGAAACAGGTTCTTTTGCGGTGTTAACACTCGCGCGCTACTGTAACTACTGTTCGGCAGTTTTGGTACACTGCACAAATGACGTAGTAAATAGTAGGATAGCGGGTAGAATTGGTAGGGAACTAAACATAAATGAATATGTAAGAGAGAAACTAGGAGCCGACAAAATATCTCTCTTGTTTGTTCTTTTTTTTTTTTTTTTTTTTTTTTTTTACTTTGCACATAATTAGCACCGCACATTATTCAGTGTTAGTCCAGTGTGTATTTTCTATCCTTATGGAATATAAATTGCATTTTATAAGTAATAAAAATTTGTTGATTGCTTAACTTACGCGCTTTTATATAACCAAAACAATTACTTTTGATACAAGTACAGTTTACATGAGGATAACCATGTACAACAAAAATTTTCCTTATGTTACCCGACGCTTAATATATCCTCACTCAGTTTCTAGACGAGTCACAGTTTCCGATTTTTAGGGGAATCTAGTGAATTGAAATGAAATGTCGTGTGGCTAGGGCCTCCCGTTGGGTAGACCGTTCGCCTGGTGCAGGTCTTTCGATTTGACGCCACTTCGGCGACCTGCGCGTCGATGGGGATGAAATGATGATGATTAGGACAATAGAACACCCAGTCCCTAAGGGGAGAAAATCTCCCACGCAGCCGGGAATCGAACCCGGACCCTTAGGATTGACAGTCTGTCACGATGACCACTCAGCTACATACGTAAAGAAAGCGATCGTTATAAAGTAACGCCCGATACGTAAGCAATACTCTTAGCGAACAGCTTATACGGATACGACCTTAACTGAGTTTCTAAGTTCTAGGGGACTGATGACCTCAGAAGTTAAGTCCCATAGTGCTCAGAGCCAATAAATTTTATGGGTTGTAGATATAAAAATGAACAAAACATCGTTGGATACAATTTCTTCGGAGAGAGAAAGTCATATTCTGAAAATAGTTTCGGAAAGAAGGTATTTCCGTTGTGCTTATGAGGTAACATTGTCTCCATTGGTACTAGGGTGGTTAGTAAAGTCTAACTGGAGAAATCTAAAATACGTTTTTGGCTACTCGAAACCTGTTGTAAGCTTAGTCTCCCTGTGGTGGTTAAAATGCACTGAAACCCAAAAACATCTCTTGTGACAGAACTCCTCTTGACTGGAAGACAACTTTTGAAGAGACCATCTGTAGAAATGTCTATTGCTTCCGAAAACTAAAATAAATGAATAAATGGGTAAAAATATGAGACAGGAAAAAGACATTTGCTATTTTCCGACCTGGGTAGTCAAATACAAGTACACTGAAATGGTGGTGTTCGTTTTATTGCTGAGCTCTTCTTTATTGGAGCAGAGCTGAGAAATTTGAAAAGTTGGAGAGAGGGACTGGCAGAGGGGAAGCTGAGAGCGTGGGTCGGGGGTCGTGGCTAGACAGCTGAACGGGTAAGGGCACTGTGCGCGAAATGCGAGGATGCGGGTATTGGTTGTAATCTGCCAGAAAGTTTCATTTCTGTAGACTGAATTCGGCTCCTGTCGATGGGATTCATACTTCGCTTCCATACAGAAGAGTCGAGACTACTATAGTCTTCTAGAAAAGAGGGGAAATAATCACAGGCAGGGAACTTAAGAAGTAAAGGAGAAAAAAAAAATAAGGAGACAGCCAGACTAGTGTGAAGTGCAGTGGTTGTAATGAAAACACTGGCGTAAGGGCGGACGCCGATGTGGAAAGAGGTCAGCTAGGCTTGGCAGGGGCCTTTTCTCAAAGGGTGGGTGGAACGCGACACTGTGAAATTCCGCCGATAGGCAGGAGCCAGGCTAATGCGGTTGGCTGCCCGGGTGGCCTGAGGAAATGGTCCATCCAGCCTAGCGTGCCTTTAAAATAAAAGAGCCCGCAAAAAAAAAAAAAAAAAAAGAAAAGAAAAGGGCTCCACGAACAACCACAGCCCTGCAGATATGCGATACGTACTCCGACGAGCCTGAACCTAAACATTAATGACCACCTGTTTGATAGCGTGTTGTTCCACTTTTGAAACACAGTACAACAGAGATTCTACTGGGCATGAATTCTACAAATCCCTGACAGGATGAAGTTTGTGGATCCAGATCTCTACGCACAGATCAAGCAGTTACCGCAGATTACTGGATGGTGGTTTACTGACACGTAGCTGGCGACCGATATATGTTCCAATGGGTACCGATCAGACACGTTTGTTCGCCAATACATCAGTGTGAGTTCACTGTAATGTCCCTAAATCCACTGTACCACCATACTGACCTCGCAGCCGGGGACAGTTATCCTGTTGGAACATGTTATCGCCTTAGGGGGAGACTCCCAGCATGCAGCGATGGAGGTGGTCCGCAACAATGTTCAGGCAGTTCACTGCTGTTATGGTGCCTTCGAACTCCACTACAGATCCCATGGAAGCCCAACTCAATGTTCCCCATAGCATAATCCTGCCCTCACCGCCCTGCGTCTGTGGTGCGGTGCATGTTTCATGCAGCCATTCGCCTGGACGACGTCGTGTAAGGAACCAACCATCGACCTGATAAAACAAGAAATGCGATTCATTCGACAGGCGACAAGTTTCTGTTGATCCACGGTGAAAACTCAGTGATGCTGTGCCCACTGAAATCATAACTGACGATGTCCTTGGGTTAATACAGGAACATGTACGGGTCACGTGATGTGGAGCTCCATATTCAACAGTGGCCTTTGAACGGTGGGCTCTGAAAAACCTGTACCTGCACTGGCATTGAGCTCCGTCGTCATACCTGCATCAGATCGCTGCCTATCTTGGATTACACTATGGGGGACCCTCCGACCTCTACGTTTAGTGATGAGACGTGGACGTCCAATCCCGTACGGAATGCCCGTTATTTCACTGTCCTTCAACCACTTTCCATAGGCGATCGGGACAGTAGTACGCCCCCTTGTGGCCGAGCGGTTCTAGGCGCTTCAGTCCGGAACTGCGCTGCTGCTACGGTCGCAGGTTCGAATCCTGCCCCGGGCACTGATGTGTGTGATGCCCTTAGGTTAGTTAGGTTTAAGTAGTTCTAACTCTGGGGGAGTGATGAACCTCAGATGTTAAGTCCCATAGTGGTTAGAGCCATCTGAACCATCAAGTAGTACGCCAACAGACGACCAGCTTCACCATTTCAGAGAATTTTGGAACACGTATTATGTTCGAGTATAATGACTTTTCTGGAGACTAGAAATCTACTCTGTAGGAACCAGCAAGGGTTTCGAAAAAGACGATCGTGTGAAACGCAGCTCGCGATATTCGCCCACGAGACTCAGCGGGCCATAGACACGGGTTCACAGGTAGATGCCGTGTTTCTTGACTTCCGCAAGCCGTTTGATACAGTTCCCCACAATCGTTTAATGAACAAAGTAAGAGCAGATGGACTATCAGACCAATTGTGTGATTGGATTGAGGAGTTCCTAGATAACAGAACGCAGCATGTCATTCTCCATGGAGAGAAATCTTCCGAAGTAAGAGAGATTTCAGGTGTGCCGCAGGGGAATGTCGTAGGACCGTTGCTATTCACGATATACATAAATGATCTTGTGGATAACATCGGAAGTTCACTGAAGCTTTTTGCGGATGATGCTGTGGTATATCGAGAGGTTGTAACAATGGAAAATTGTACTGAAATGCAGGAGGATCTGCAGCGAATTGACGCACGGTGCACGGAATGGCAATTGAATCTCAATGTAGACAAGTGTAATGTGTTGCAGATACATAGAAAAAAAGATCCTTTATCATTTAGCTACAATATAGCAGGTCAGCAACTGGAAGCAGTTAATTCCATAAATTATCTGGGAGTAGGCATTAGGAGTGATTTAAAATGGAATGACTATATAAAGTTGAAAGTCGGTAAAGCAGATGCCAGACTGAGATTCATTGGAAGAATCCTAAGGAAATGCAATTCGAAAACAAAGGAAGTAGGTTACAGTACACTTGTTCGCCCACTGCTTGAATACTTCTCACCAGTGTGGGATCCGTACCAGATAGGGTTTAGAGAAGATCCAACGGAGAGCAGCGCGCTTCGTTACAGGATCATTCAGTAATCGCGAAAGCGTACGGAGATGATAGATAAACTCCAGTGGAAGACTTTGCAGGAGAGACGCTCAGTAGCTCGGTACGGGCTATTGTTGAAGTTTCGAGAACATACCTTCACCGAGGAGTCAAGCAGTATATTGCTCCCTCCTACGTACATCTCGCGAAGAGACTATGAGGATAAAATCAGAGAGATTAGAGCCCACACAGAGGCATACCGACAATCTTTCTTTCCACGAAGAATAGGAGACTGGAATAGAAGGGAGAATCGCTAGAGGTACTCAAAGTACTCTCTGCCAGACACCGTCAGGTGGCTTGCAGAGTATGGATGTAGATGTAGATTCTAGTTTCCAGCCGCAGCGCTACGACAATGGCCCTATATCAGATCCGCTTATATCAGTGGATATCCTTATTTGCGGCCCGTATCTTCGCTGTGGTTATTGCCCATTCGCCTCTCTTCTGCTTAAATTCTTTCCTTACTGCGTCACGTGCCCGCAACACCAGCAGGAGGCACTCAACCTCGCGGCGGGCAGTTGCCATCATATTTTAGCTCATCAGTGTATATACGCCAAGAGGGTCCGTCTCCCATCATCAGGGCACCCATCATCAGGGCAGATACACATTCACCACAAAAAGACATTAACAGCTACAGTAGCATGGAAGGGTCCGGGGGGGGGGGGGGCGGGGGGGTACTGCCCCTTGACTAGTTGGCACAAACATTCACTGTGAGATCAAGTCTGGAGACGATGCCACTCGAAAAAGACACTTCGTTGTGTGCATTCGCGAGTGTCGGACGCACAAGGTTTCTTCATCGACACTTGTTGACTGGTTGAAAGGTTTGATTACAGCGGCGCACAAAATTGGTGCGTTGGTGAGATATTGTGTTCAGTTATCCTGCTCCATTCGCAATGGTTTTCCCCATTCCTAAAACCAAACCATAATTTATTGTAGTTGGGGCGTGACCACTAAATAAACTGCTTTCCTGACAGGTTTCTTTGTTCCGGGTTGGCAATCCTTGGGATTCTGTCAGTTTCTGCTGAGGTTGTTGTACACGCTGTATACAGAATGTTACATGTACCCACCTCTACATATGTACTTTGCAAACCACCTTGCGCTGTGAGGTGTAGAGTACTTCGCGTACTGGCATTACTTGTCCTTTTCCTGTTATAGTCGCGTTTGGTTCGCGGGAATAAAGACTGCTGGTAAGCCTCTTAAGTGGGGGCCGAATCTCTTTGATTTTATGTTGACAGTCTTTTCGTGAAATATAAGTAGCAGGAAGCAATGTATTGGCTGACTCATCTTGGAACAAACGCTTTCAAAACTTTAACAGTAACCCACATCGTGATGCAAAACGCTTCTCTTTCAGCGTCTGCCATTGGAGGTGGTTGAGCATCTCCGTGACGCCTTCTTTTTTATTTTATTTTACTAAATAAGCCAGTAACGGAACGCGCTGCGCTTCTTTGGATCTTCCCTGTTTCCTCTGAGTCCTATCTGTTACGGATCCCAGACTGTCAAGCAATTTTCAAGTACTGGTCGAACGATGATTTTGGAAGCTACTTCAATTGTTGATGGAGTACATTTCCCGTGGATTCGTCCAATGAATCTCAGTCTGGCACTTGTCTTACTCGTGATTAATTTTATGTGGTCGTTACACCTCAAATCGCTCCGTACACACCCTCTTAAATAAGCTTTCAGTGGCTATTCCGCAACCCCGTAATCACACAGTAAAAGGTCTTTATATCGGTGTATTCGCAATACGTTACATTTATGTTGAGGGTCACATGCCACTCCCTGAACCAAGCTTCGATCCTCTGCAACTCTGCCTGCATTCCGCTACAATTGTCTAGCACTGATATTTCTCTATATACGACAGCATCATCCGCGAAAAGCCCCATGAAACTTCCGACGTTGTCTATTAGGTCATTTGTATGTACTGTAAAAAGTAAGGGCTATATAGCAGCGCCTTGGGGCACGTCCAAAGATACTTTTAAATCTGAAGACCTCTCCGTTTAGAATGACATGCCATGCTCTGTTTGCAAGAAACTCTTGTATTTTGTTCATTGGCGGCAGAGTAGAACTGTATCGAAAGCCTGACGGACCTCAAGGAACACGGCACTACCTGGGGCACATGTGTCTACTTCTTTCTGGGTCTCGTGAACGAAAAGAATAACCTGCGTTTCACACAATCGTTGGTTTCGGGAACCGTGTCGACTATTTCAAAGGAGATTTTCGCTTTCCAGAAATGTCATAATACGCGATCATGAAACATGTTCCAAAAATAGGGGCAGAAATCCATTCCAGTACGATTATGCCATAGGTGGTAAATCATTGGAAGCGGTAACGACCGTAAAATACTTAGGAGTTACTATCCGGAGCGATCTGAAGTGGAATGATCACATAAAACAAATAGTGGGAAAAGCAGGCGCCAGGTTGAGATTCATAGGAAGAATTCTAAGAAAATGTGACTCATCGACGAAAGAAGTAGCTTACAAAACGCTTGTTCGTCCGATTCTTGAGTATTGCTCATCAGTATGGGACCCTTACCAGGTTGGATTAATAGAAGAGATAGACATGATCCAGCGAAAAGCAGCGCGATTCGTCATGGGGACATTTAGTCAGCGCGAGAGCGTTACGGAGATGCTGAACAAGCTCCAGTGGCGGACACTTCAAGAAAGGCGTTACGCAATACGGAGAGGTTTATTATCGAAATTACGAGAGAGCACATTCCGGGAAGAGATGGGCAACATATTACTACCGCCCACATATATCTCGCGTAATGATCACAACGAAAAGATCCGAGAAATTAGAGCAAATACGGAGACTTACAAGCAGTCGTTCTTCCCACGCACAATTCGTGAATGGAACAGGGAAGGGGGGATCAGATAGTGGTACAATAAGTACCCTCCGCCACACACCGTAAGGTGGCTCGCGGAGTATAGATGTAGATGTAGATTCCACAATAAGTCCATGTCAGAGATATAGGCATAAAGTTTTGTGCGTCTGTTCGACGAATCTTCTTCCATGTGCGACAGGAGCACATTGGTCTGGGTATAGGTCGGAGTCAGTCGTGTTTGGGCAGTACAAAGCAAATCTCGATTCCCTGGATTCCGCAGGTTATGGTTGGTTGGTTGTTTGGTTTAGGGAAGGAGACCAGACAGCGCGGTCATCGGTCTCATCGGATTAGGGAAGGATGGGGAAGGAAGTCGGCCGTGCCCTTTCAGAAGAACCACCCGGCATTTGCCTGGAGTGATTTAGGGAAATCACGGAAAACCTAAATCAGGATGGCCGGACGCGGGATTGAACCGTCGTCCTCCCGAATGCGAGTCCAGTGTCTAACTACTGCGCCACCTCGCTCGGTCCGCAGGTTATGGAATCCACACGCTCTAGCGCAATAGAACAACAGTATTTCACATCAGTGTCGGTTAGACCTTCAGTGAGAGAGCACCTTGAATTCCTGCTGCTAACAAGGCGAGTGCACCATTCGTTTGATACATATTTTTTACGAGCTTCTAACTGGAGCGACTTCAGTAATGGATAGGAATTGTGATTGCTGTTAGCAGATGCGACCTGAGCTGGTGACCCTTCGCTCACAGCGCCAGGCGGTGTTGGCTTCCATCACACAGCTTCAGGCTGATGCCAAGGGGCATGACTGTGGGGGGTCGGACGCGAGGATGCGAGAGACGTCGAGCATATCCGACATGTCCCCCGATCGGTCCACTGCTGTGAATGCCCCGGGTACTGCCTGCACTGAGGTTGACCCGTCACTCGTGGTCGAGTGGCAGATCATTCCAAAGTCTGGCACGCAGTGATAGACTCTCCAAGGGGCCGATCGTAGGACCTCCCCGGTTCGCTTGACAAACAGGTTTCGGGCGATATCTGTGGCTGACGAAGTCTCTGATCCGGGTGCAATCGTCCACCCAGTTCCAAAGGAAGCTTCTCGGCCCGCAAGATGCGGGCATTCACAGAGGGTGGGTTTGCTGGTACTTGGGAGCTCCAACATTAGGCGCGTAATGGGGACCCTTAGAAACATGGCTGCCAAAGAGGAGAAGGAAGCCAGTGTGAACTCCAAGTGCACGCCGGAGGTGAGTCATTACGGATGTGGAAATTGTGCTTCCGGATGCCATGAAGAGTATAGGGTGCAGTCAACTGCAGGTGGTGGCTCATGTCGGCACCAATGACGTGTGTCGCTTTCGATCGGAGGAGATTCTCTCTGGTTTCGGGCGGCTAGCGGAAATGGTAAAGACTGCCAGTCATGCTTGCGAGATTAAGGCGGAGCTCACCATATGCAGCATAGTCGATAGAACCGATTGTGGTCCTTTGGTGCAGAGCCGAGTGGAGGGTCTGAATCAGAGGCTCAGGCGGTTCTGTGATCGTTTAGTCGGCAGATTCCTTGACTTGCGCCATCGGGTGGTGGGTTTCCGGGTTCCGCTAAATAGGTCATGAGTCCACTACAGACAGAAAGCAGCTACGCGGTAGGTGGGTGGGGGGGGGGGGCGGTGGAGCTGTGTGGAAGGGACTGGGTGGTTTTTTAGGTTAGAGGGTCTCAGGGAACCACAGAAACGACGTCCGTTTAAAAAGGGGCAGGTAAAACACAGTAAGGTAGTCGTAGAAACGATCGGTATTGTAGTTGTAAATTGGCAAAGCTGTGATGGGAAAGAACCGGAGCTTCAAACCCTAATAGAAAGCACTGAAGCTCAAATAGTTATATGTATGGAAAGCTGGTTAAAGCCGGAAATAAATGCAGCCGAATTTTTTTCAAACGAACAAACAGTGTTCATAAAGGTTATATTAAATACAGTTGGTGGAGGAGTATTTATTGCTGTCAGAAGTAGTTTACCTTGTAGCGAAATTGAAATAGATAGTTCCTGTGAAATAGTATAGGTAGAGGTTGTACTTGACAGTCGAACTAAACCATTAATTGGATCGTTTTACCGACCCCTCCCCCGACTCAAAAGATACAGTTGCTGAACAGTTCAAAGAAAAATTGAGTCTCATTTCAAATAGGTACCCTAATCGTGCAATTATAGCCGCTGGTGATTTCAATCTACCCTCGATATGCTGGAAAAATTGTACGTTTAAAGCCGGCGGTAGGCATAAAACGTCATCCGAAATTGTACTGAAAGCTTTCTCGGAAAATTATTTTGAACAATTAGTACATGAGCCCACTCGAAGCGTAAATGGTTGCGAAAGCATACTTGACCTCTTAGCAACAAATAATCCTGGGTAAATAGGATCATGACGAATACAGGGATTAGCGACCACCAGGCAGTTGCTGCTAGGCTGAATACCGTAACAACCTCAACCATCAAAAAGAAACGCGAAATACGTCCATTTAAAGAAGCTCATAAAAATTCTCTTAACGCCTTTTTAAGACACAGTCTCCACTCCTTCCGTTGTGATCATGTAAGAGTAGAAAAGATGAGGAATGATTTCAAAGAGATAGTATCGACGGCTGTTGAGAGATATATACCATATAAATTAATCTGTGATGGTACTGATCCCCCATGGTACACAAAACGGGGCAGATCGTTGTTGCAGACGCAACGAAAAAAGCATGCCAAATTTAAAAGAACGCAAAAACCCCAAGATTGTCAAAATTTTGCAGAAGTTCGAAAGACAGCGCGTAAATCAATGCGAGACGCATCTGGCAGAAAATCCAAAGAGATTCTGGTCATACGTAAAGGACACCAGTGGCAAGACGCAATCAATACCTTCACTGCGCGATAACAACGGTGAAGTCACTGATGACAGTACCACTAAGGCAGAGTTATTAAACACGGTTTTCCGAATCTCCTTCACCAAAGAAGACGAAGTAAATATCCCAGAATTCCAAACAAGAACAACTGCCAAGATGAGAAACGTAGAAGCAGATATTCTCGGTGTAGTAAAGTAGCTTAAATCACGAACCTACTATGCTGTCATAGTAGGAGGAGAGGTGATACTCCTACGTGGCGCGTCCCAGGTGGCGGATAGGGAAGCCCTCACCGGTTTACTGGCGGACTTGAGTGAAATAAAATACCTCTCGCGGACCAAACACACCCTCTTCGGTTAACAACCGGAGTTGTAAATCGGAGCTTGCTCCAACTAAGGTTGACAACCTTCGACAGTCAAAAATGGAAAGGTCTCTTAGGAAAAAAATTCCACCGTCCTGCTCAAAAAGGCAGGGAAAGGCTACATCGGATTCGGTGGGTAGTCAACTAGAAGACAGCAACGAATCGGAGCGTTTGCAACCATCCAAATGCACACTAAAACACAAAAAGAAGATTAAACATGAGCAAATAAATTACATAGCAACACACAACATAAACTCACTACTTCAGACCGGAAAACTCAAGGAGCTCACAGATGAACTAAATAAACAAAAAATTTTAATAACAGGGATCCAAGAAATGAGAAACACCACAGAGGACCCATTCGAATCACAAGGATACAGAATTTATAATGGGAAACCAGGACCGAGGGCAGTGAAACAATGTCCCCAGTTTGGAACAGGGTTTTTAGTAAACATAAAAATAATAGATTCAGTAACGGATTTCCAAGCAGTATCACCAAGAATTGCGACTCTAAGCTTTAAAACAATGAATAGAACCTCTACAATAATAAATGCTCATGCCCCAACAAATGAAAAAAATTGTCTAACAAAAACAAAGGAAGAGGTAGATAAATTTTGGGACCTTCTAGAACAAACTGTGAACAGAGTAAATAAAAAGAATGTAAAAATCTTATTGGGAGATTTCAATGCTCAGTTGGGAAAAGAAAGGAAATATAAAGATATAATTGGAAAATGGAGTCCACATAAATTTACAAACAAAAACGGTCAAAGACTTGTAGAACTCTGCAGAGAACACAACCTTATATCTAAATCAACATACTTTAAGAGGAAGCCAAGTAAACTTAAAACATGGAAACATCCAGACTGGAGGGAGGACGAGTGGCAGCTAGACCATGTCTATATGGACAAAAATTTTCATAAGGAGATCCACAATGTTAAAGTACTGAGAGGAGTAGACACAGGCTCAGACCATTATATGGTTAAAATTAAAATCAAATTCACGCCGTTAAAGAAGAGGACCGGAAAAACTAATAAAATAAAAAGGAGGTTTGACCCACATCAGCTAATTAAAAATAATAAGTACCAACAAATAACACAAACCATCAAATTAACAGATGATCTAGAACAACTAGTGCCTAATCTTAAAAAAGAAGCAGAGAATCTAGCTCCCTTGAACCCACGAAGGAAACATGCATGGTGGACATCAGAATGTGACAAATTCCATGAAGATAGACACCAAGCATGGTTAAAGTTTCAAACACATAAAACTGAAAAAAATGCCATCAACCTAAAAAATGAAAGAAAAAAATTCACTCAAAATATTAGAAGAATCAAGAGAGGATTTAATAAAGATATTATAAAGTCTATAGAAGGTAATCATGAAACCAACTCCAGGAACTACTACAAAATCTTTGGGAAACAACTACAATAATATGAGGCCCCTACACTAATACTGAAAGATGAAGATGGAAGAATTGCACACAGTAACAAGGAAAATGCAGAAATCATGGCAAAAGCATTTTATAAACTTCTGAATTGCGAGGAACCCAAAGAACCCTTACAAATCAACATAAATACCCCAATAAAAACCAAACCTAACAAACTAGACCCTCCAACTTTCCAAGAAGTAGAAGAAATTCTTAAAGAACAAAAAAATTATAAGGCATGTGGAGAAGATCAGGTTTTTGTTGAAATGTGGAAATATGCAAGTGACACAGTCAAGACCTCCTTACACATGGCTCTAACAAAAATTTGGGTAACAGAACAATTTCCCGAACATTGGACCACAGCTATCATCCACCCACTACACAAAAAGGGAGATAAGAGCAACCCAGACAACTACAGAGGAATCTCTCTCCTAGATTGCACATATAAAATTCTATCCAAGATCCTATATGAAAGAATCAAGGAGCAATTATAACACGAGTTAGGGGAATATCAGGGAGGTTTCAGACCATGGAGAAGCTGTGCAGAGCAGATAATTAGTTTAAAATTGATTATGGCATACTACAAGAAACGGAACAAACCTCTGGCAATAACATTTATACATTTTAAGAAGGCATATGACTGTCTCCACAGACCTTCAGTATTAAAAATTTTAAGAAATCTAGGACTCCATCCAAAACTAATTAAAATAATACAACTCACTCTAACCAACACCAAATCAAAAGTGAAGTTTAGAGGAGAAATTTCGGAACCATTCCTCATAAAAACAGGCTTAAGACAAGGTGACTGCCTATCACCATTACTTTTCAACTGTGCACTGGAATACATAATGAGAGAATAGTACAAGGACAATCCAAAGCGGATAAGAATTGGAAGTGCAAAAGATATTAGCTTAAACTGCTTGGGATTCGCTGATGATCTTGCTCTCCAAGCCAACACCGTTCAAGAAGCCAGGCAACAAGTGAAATCACTACAAGAAATAGCAGAGAAAGTAGGCCTTAGAATATCATTTGAAAAAACGGAGATTATGCTAACTGGTCCACCACTTGCAAACAAAATTACAATAGGAGAACAGGAAATCAAAATTATTGATAAATTTAAATATTTAGGCGAAATAAGAACATACAATCTAAATGAGAAGCCATCATGGCAAAATAGAATAAAAAAACTGAACTATGCAAATTACATTACCAAAACTACATGCAACAAAAAAAGCCTATCTATAGATGCAAAATTAAAACACTATAAGACAGTTACACAACCAGAAATAACGTATGCAGCTGAAACTATCTTCAAAACAACTAATACAGCAGAAATTGACAGAATACTAAAAATAGAAAGAAGAATAATTAGGACATGTATAAATAAACAGTATAAAATAAATGGACACTGGAGAATAGCATCAAATGAAACAGTATATAAGAAAATAGAACCAGTCATGAGCACAATCAGGAAGAAACGCATCTCATTCTTTGGACATCTGATGAGAACTCCAGAAAACAGAATTAGTAAAAAAATAATACAAAAATTGTGGAAGAGCAAGAGCGACATTAAATGGATCACAGAAATTAAGGAAGATATAAAAGAACTTCAAATTACAGTAGATGACCTAAAAAACAAGACAGAGAAAACCAGAATACTGCAAGACCCGCAAACCAGACTACAAATGAAAATCAATAAAAGGAGTACGGGAAGAGTTGTCTCAGATGAAGAAAGAAAGAAAATATCTGAAAGAATGAAGAAATAGTGGGCAGACAGAAGAGCAAAACACCTTTCATATAAGAATAGCCTCTAATAATTATATTACCTAAATATATTAAGTTATTATTGAACCAAATTGTATCCATGTGTAACAACTCGTTTAGAACTTTGTATTTTTGACTACAGTGGTCCAATGAAGGCCATAAAATAAATAATAATAAAAAAAAGGCATGGATTCCGGTCCAGATTGTATATCAGTCAGGTTCCTTTCAGAATATGCTGATACAATAGCTCCATATTTAGCAATTATATACAACAGCTCGATCACAAAAAGTTCCACACCTAAAGACTGGAAAATTGCTCAAGTCACACCATTACATAAAAAGGGAAATAGGTGTAATCCGCTGAATTACAGGCCCATTTTATTAACTTCGATTAACAGTAGGGTTTTGGAACATATACTGTGTTCGAACATTATGAATTACCTCGAAGAAAACGATTTATTGGCACATAGTCAGCACTGATTCAGAAAATATCGTTCTTGTGAAACACAACTAGCTCTTTATACTCATGAAGTAGTGAGTGCTATCGACAGGGGATGTCAAATTGACTCCATATTTTTAGATTTCCAGAAGGCTTTCGACATCATTCCTCACAAGCGTCTTCTAAGCAAACTGCGAGCCTATGGAATATCACTCAGTTGTGCGACTGGATTCGTGATTTCCTGTTAGAAAGGTCACACTTCGTAGTAATAGACGGAAAGTCATTGAGTAAAATAGAAGTAATATCCGGCGTTCCCCAAGGAAGTGTTATAGGTCCTCTGTTGTTCCTGGTGAATATTAACGAGATAGGAGACAATCTGAGTAGCCCTATTAGATTGCTATCAGATGATGCTCTTATTTACCGTCTCGAAAGTCATCAGATGACCAAAACGAATTGCAAAATGATTTAGATAAGGTATCCGTATGGTGCGAAAAGTGGCAATTTGCCCTGAATAAAGAAAAGTGTGAAGTTATTCACATGAGTACTAAAACAAATCAGCTAAATTTGGATTACGTGATAAGTCACACAAATCTGAAGGCTGTAAATTCAACTAAATACTTAGGGATTACAATTACAAATAACCTAAACTGGGATGATCACATAGATAATATTGCGGATAGAGCAAACCAAAGACTGCGATTCATTGGCAGAACACTTAGAAGGCGCAAATGGTCTACTAAAGAGACTGCTTACATCACTCTTGTCCGTCCTATTCTGGAGTACTGCTGTGCGGTGTGGGATCCTCATCACGTGGGACTGACTGATGACATCGAAAAAGTTCAAAGAAGGGCAGCTCGTCTTGTATTATCGCGAAATAGGGGAGATAGTGCCACAGACATGATACGTTAATTGGAGTGGCAATCATTAAAACAAAGGCGTTTTTCGTTGCGACGGGATCTTCTCATGAAATTTCAATCACCAATTTTCTCTACCGATTGCGAAAACATTCTGTTGGCAAGCACCTACTCAGGGAGAAATGATCGTCACGTTAAAATAAGAGAATTCAGGGCTCGCACAGAAAAATTTAAGTGCTCGTTTTTCCCGCGCGCCGTACGAGAGTGGAACGGAAGAGAGAGAGCTTCAAGGTGGTTCACTGAACCGTCTACCAGGCACTTTGTTGTGAATAGCAGAGTAATTGCGTAGATGTAGACGACCCTAAAACTACAGGCAACTTACCGCATCGCAAACTCTACTGCAGTGCTAACACAGTCGTCGAAGCACGTCTTTCGGCAGAGCAGCGCGCTGGAGCTTTAAGTCGAGGCACCGTCTGAAGTCAATCGCGGTTCCTCAGGAAAGTGCGTAGGCGGATGCACTTTGGTCATTACATCGGTGTCCCAAAAGTTTTAGTCTCCTTCCGAACTAGAAGAACTTTGTTTCTCATAATTTATTTCACTACACGAGCGGTTTTAAATAATTCCTAAATGCTAGAGGTGAGTCCACTAAAGTCTGGCTCTAGAAGCCTTCCGGTAACACAGGCATCAGGCTTCGCTGAAAGATTGATTTTTCTCTTCTTAGCTGCCCAAGTTTCGCGTAGATACAGAGCTGTGCTCCAAACAGGTTTGCACGAATATGTTTTCTGGTTTCAAGATTTATATTTATTGATGTTGTTCGTTTTTATAGGAATCTTGAGCACTTCTCGGTACAGTACCTTCATTGCACCTACTTCCTTTTTTTAACTACTTCCGAGACAGCAGAATTCAGCCACCTTGAAGAGTCTCTCGCCCAAGTTAGGAATTTAGTTATCCAGCATTCCTAGCTCTTACACGCAATATTTCCTTTGTTTTCTCTTTGTTTATGTGCATATTACAGCCATAAGCTAGGACACGTTCCACTTCACGAAGCATCTGACTCAATTCCTTTTTACTTTCGGAGTGCACTGCTAGGACATCAGCGAACGGTTTTGGTTGATTTTCTGTCCGTGACAAATAACTCCCACGTCGAGGTATCTCTTTCTTCATTACTTCGAGATATAAACATTGCTACTGACAGTAAGCATCCGTGCTACACTGCTTTTCTGATTTTGTTACATGTTTAATTATCTCTGTATTAACAACACCAATCCGCTTCGCATAAAGAGAAGGGTTTATCCTTATAACTATACTTGATGCCCGAGTACTGCCAACAATAAGGAAGGTTCCAGAATGAGATTTTCACTCTGCAGCGGAGTGTGCGCTGATATGAAACTTCCTGGCAGATTAAAACTGTGTGCCCGACCGAGACTCGAACTCGGGACCAGAAAGGTTACATTCGATCCTACATCATCAAAGGCATCTTCAAATCTAGGAATGCAGCATGTACTTCTATATAAATGGTGAATGACGCAACCACGCAAAACTACTTTTTAAATGTTTTGTTTTAGTGCCATATCCGGTTTCGGGCTACCATGCCCATCTTCAGATGGCTTATACTTTTCGTTACATAGTGTTGTGGTCGACAGCATGTCATCTGCTCCACAATACGTTCTACTAAATGGCAATATTTTTTGTCGCGGTCCAATTTTAAAAACTCCAGATGAGTGATTTTATTGAGTGACGAAAATCTTCAAGTGTGGAAAAAAGGAAGGAATTATAAAAATCAACTAGATAAATGTATGCTAAATCAAAGTTATAAAGCGATTTATGCGAAAAGCTTAACTCTCATTTGTTATCTTCTTTGTTTTTTGGGCTCTTTTTCCGCTGTTGCTGATGTACCAGTTTTATACGTTAAAAACAGTCTTTTGCAACAGTAATGAAACTCTTATTAAGATCAAACGCGTTTCGCCTTATTCTGATGTATCTTCAGCATTCACGTTTTCGTTGTTTACGCCATTCTTGGTTCAAATGGCTCTGAGCACTATGGGACTCAACTGCTGAGGTCATCAGTCCCCTAGAACTTAGAACTAGTTAAACCTGACTAACCTAAGGACATCACGAACATCCATGACCGAGGCAGGATTCGAACCTGCGACCGTAGCGGTCTTGCGGTTCCAGACTGCAGCGCCTTTAACTTACGCCATTCTTCTTGTTCTTCTACATGTGTTACATTTTAGCACATACGCTTTCACTAATACTAAATATTTTCACGTTTTTGTGTTGTGAAGGACCACTGTCATCTCGGCGTTATTGTTACTGACAAGGTTGTCGTTGCTGTGACTGACAATGTAGTGCTCGTGCAGTATCACTAGAATTGTCCACCTCAGGGCCAACAGTATGGAAAGTTTTGCGGTCTGTTTTACATTGGTGCCCGTACAAGATCCAGACGGTGCAGCAACTGAAACCTCATGATCTTCAGCGACGTTCGGAATTTGCTCTTCGGTTTGTGGTACAGATCGAAGTTGAGGACATGTGACCGGGCAATATTCTGTGGAGTGACGAGGCGCATTTTACACTAGAGGGTGCATTGAATACACACAACTATCGAATCTGGGGTACCAAGAGCCATTTCACTCGCCGTATGCGACTGTGCAGTGTGGATTCACAAGAACCTTTACTCTCGTCCCGTTCTTCTTTGAAGAGAACACATCGAGAGGGCCTGTCAGTTGTACCATGACGTCTGCGTGTTATCGAGACCTCCTTTGTACAGGGCAACACTTCACATCACTCGCACAATAAAACATCTGCTTAATGCAACTTTCCACGAACGTGTTATCTCGAGATGCTTGGGTGTAAGATCACCTGGTCTAAATCAATAGCTCTTGGGATATCTAGAAGTACGCGTTTACCAGGAACACGTTCGCTCTCTACCTGATCTGAGGGCCAGTATATAGGGACGCTTGCTCAGATCCAACCGGAACTGCTGCGAGCAACTGTTGATCAAGTCGTTTTACGGATGCAGCAACTCTTCTACGGACCCGGCGCTCATATTAAACAAATTGTGTAAGCGGTGGTTAATACTAAAATCAACATTATGTCTTTCTCACTAGTTGAATCTTTTCCTATTCCATTACATGTGGAAACATTTCTACATGTCTTTCTTGCATTCACAGCAACAGATTAGCACCTGTTGCCCTCAATTGGAACTAACTTATTTCCAGCGTAAACCGGTTCCGCATTAACGCATTAGAATATCTACCAAGTTTCACTGGCGTACGATAATTACAGCCCATGCTAGATCTCTGTAAGTAGCTACACTTTAATTATAACCAAGCGGTACGTAAAACTGTGGTTTGAGACGAAAAACGAGTGCGCCCCTGACATAGATGTTTGCTTTCAAATTGCGGACAGTTCATTATGGGTGACGTCTATTTATAATGGTTCAAATGGCTCTGAGCACTATGGGACTCAACTGCTGTGGTCATAAGTCCCCTAGAACTTAGAACTACTTAAACCTAACTAACCTAAGGACATCACAAACATCCATACCCGAGGCAGGATTCGAACCTGCGACCGTAGCAGTCGCACGGTTCCGGACTGCGCGCCTAGATGACGTCTATTTATAGACGGACGTGAAAATAAACAGTTACTTTCTAGACTACATTATGCTTTGAAGTACGTTTCGGTTGGAATTTACTCTTTCTGATGGCCTACAAGAATCAATAGAATTTTAGAAAGCAGAAAATATTTTTTGCTTAAAATTTATAAACATTCATCGAGGTTCTTTATCTACATTACGATTCGCTTTGTTTACATGAATAGACGCCGTATTGCAAATCAAAGTGAATTACATGAAATTATTAATTATTAAGTTAATCAATAAGTGCTGCATGTCAAACTGTACGGAATAATTAACGCACCACAGTAAGTAGTCAAAGACCGAAATGTAAAAATGGTTTTGACGGAATCTGCAATGGAAAATGATACTAATTCAGATCTTCAAGTTCAGTTATTACGGAAGACTATTAGTTTTAGCTAATATAAAATACTTTACAGGAAAGGGTGAAAGCTTAACTTTCAAATGGAGTAGGCCACTTTTACCAAATCTACTGATTAGCTCACAAACTTTTATTCGCTTCGAACTACAGTGCTGGAAGTTTGTGGTAAGTTCCTATGGGACCAAATTGCTGAGGGAATTGGTCCCTACGCCTTCACACTACTTAATTTGGTTTAAACTAACTTACGCTAAGGACTACACACACAGCCATGCCAGAGGCAGGACTCGAACCTCCGACGATGAAGGGGGGGGGGGGGGGGGGGGAGCGAACCGGGGCTATGCGTCTAAGACCACGCTAAATTCGATTACTTGTAACTTTCAGTTAACAGCGCCCTACTGAAAAGTGATTATACAAATAGACTTGGAACACATGAAATAAATGTGACATTTTGTTTACACGAGTTCTTGAGGTTTTTAAGTAAATACTGCATATTACTATATAAACGCATTGAGAATAAGACAAAATTTTTCAATATTTGGAAGTGGAAGAACCTCATAGATAGAAGGATTCCACCTGCCTTGTCGCAATTTGAGTATCAATTACTAGTTATTGTTAATCCTTTCTCTATGTAATGTTTCAGAATTACCCATTTGCAACCCAAGCATACAGTGAGCACAACTTTTCCTGTCAAAGGTTGAGTGTGAAATATTTTTGTTTTGGCGAAGACCTAAGACGCCATTTCTTGGTCGATCTTTTCTTTGCGAGTTGGTGATAGTGCACCCAGTTATCATCTCTTCCAGTAGTTCTGTCCAGAAATCCATTACCTTCCAACTGGAAACGACGCAAAAGTTCCTCACAGGCAACGACGGGACGACCTCTGAATTCAGCAGTCAACTGAGGTGGAGCTCGTCTTGAGGACACATCATTCAGTGACAGCACATAATGAACAATAATGCATTGTGAAACATAAGTAATACAAAAAAATGGCTATATGGTTTACAGTAAAACCCTCATTTCCTTCACAAGCTCTTACACTCTGAAATGTTGTCGTGTGTCAATAAACGGTGTTTTGGACCGGGCACGGAGTGTCTCTTTCTTTTAACCAGGACGCGACAGGTACAATAAGCACGAATGTGGTTTCGAGAGGTTTAATCTCATCCGTTTCATATCTACACTCCTGGAAATTGAAATAAGAACACCGTGAATTCATTGTCCCAGGAAGGGGAAACTTTATTGACACGTTCCTGGGGTCAGATACATCACATGATCACACTGACAGAACCACAGGCACATAGACACAGGCAACAGAGCATGCACAATGTCGGCACTAGTACAGTGTATATCCACCTTTCGCAGCAATGCAGGCTGCTATTCTCCCATGGAGACGATCGTAGAGATGCTGGATGTAGTCCTGTGGAACGGCTTGCCATGCCATTTCCACCTGGCGCCTCAGTTGGACCAGCGTTCGTGCTGGACGTGCAGACCGCGTGAGACGACGCTTCATCCAGTCCCAAACATGCTCAATGGGGGACAGATCCGGAGATCTTGCTGGCCAGGGTAGTTGACTTACACCTTCTAGAGCACGTTGGGTGGCACGGGATACATGCGGACGTGCATTGTCCTGTTGGAACAGCAAGTTCCCTTGCCGGTCTAGGAATGGTAGAACGATGGGTTCGATGACGGTTTGGATGTACCGTGCACTATTCAGTGTCCCCTCGACGATCACCAGTGGTGTACGGCCAGTGTAGGAGATCGCTCCCCACACCATGATGCCGGGTGTTGGCCCTGTGTGCCTCGGTCGTATGCAGTCCTGATTGTGGCGCTCACCTGCACGGCGCCAAACACGCATACGACCATCATTGGCACCAAGGCAGAAGCGACTCTCATCGCTGAAGACGACACGTCTCCATTCGTCCCTCCATTCACGCCTGTCGCGACACCACTGGAGGCGGGCTGCACGATGTTGGGGCGTGAGCGGAAGACGGCCTAACGGTGTGCGGGACCGTAGCCCAGCTTCATGGAGACGGTTGCGAATGGTCCTCGCCGACACCCCAGGAGCAACAGTATCCCTAATTTGCTGGGAAGTGGCGGTGCGGTCCCCTACGGCACTGCGTAGGATCCTACGGTCTTGGCGTGCATCCGTGCGTCGCTGCGGTCCGGTCCCAGGTCGACGGGCACGTGCACCTTCCGCCGACCACTGGCGACAACATCGATGTACTGTGGAGACCTCACGCCCCACGTGTTGAGCAATTCGGCGGTACGTCCACCCGGCCTCCCGCATGCCCACTATACGCCCTCGCTCAAAGTCCATCAACTGCACATACTGTTCACGTCCACGCTGTCGCGGCATGCTACCAGTGTTAAAGACTGCGATGGAGCTCCGTATGCCACGGCAAACTGGCTGACACTGATGGCGGCGGTGCACAAATGCTGCGCGGCTAGCGCCATTCGACGGCCAACACCGCGGTTCCTGGTGTGTCCGTTGTGCCGTGCGTGTGACCATTGCTTGTACAGCCCTCTCGCAGTGTCCGGAGCAAGTATGGTTGGTCTGACACACCGGTGTCAATGTGTTCTTTTTTCCATTTCGAGGGGTGTATATATCTTCGGTGTGAGCTGTGTGCCAGGATTGGAGAGTTTCAAGGAAATAATGTTTAGTTTTTAAGACATTCCTTTTATCTTGTACCAGAATTTGCTAATCGTGAGTTTGGTGAATTTTGTTGTACTAGTGACCTTAGACGTTCCTTGTTTACCCGCCATCGTAGGAGAGTAGACTGCACATTTTTGGACGGAAGATCATGGATGTGTAGACGAGGTATATTGTTGTATTATCGTTATTAGTAAAAAATGGGGTAACAATAAATAAAAGAACACACTGATCAGAATTCAACACGTACACCATGGGTATGTAACGGACAGAGTTAATACCCTTGACACTAGATTCGTGATTACTTTTTCTTTTATCAGCACATTGTTGGTTACTGTCACGTGGAGAAAGCACGAATCTTGTTTGAAGAGGTTTAATCCCATCCGTTACTTCCCTATATTCTATGTGACGAATGCTGACAAGTGTTGTAGGTGCTGATACAAATTTTAATTCGTTACTTCTGTCTCCGTCGTTATCGTAGACAAAAGCGAGACTCTATATGTCTCGGGAACATCAATTGGATACGATTAATACGCATATCAGCTACGTCTGGGGCACAGGCAGGATTAACCCCATTTCGCTCGTTGGTAAGGCTCTATTCCAATACGGGAGAGCGCCGCCAATACTGATGCGAGTTTAGATGGGGAATAGCAAATGGGCTGAGACGTGAGTTGGAATTTGTATCGGGGAGGGAGACGTACTTGGGTATTCAGTGCATGTATGGTAGACACAGTGCATCTGCCTAAGTAAGCGTTTTATACAGTTTATTACTGTTGACTGCTGCTGTGTTTTCAGCACGTGTAACCACCTGAAAATGATCTGCGACCGAAATTTCAATCGTAGTAATAAATAATACAGTCTGTGGCTAATGTGATACCATTACAAGCTCGACGAAACTGTGATCCCTCAACAAATACAGTTGTGTATCAGAGATATCTGCTCCAACGCGGTGTTAGTCGGTGATCGAGCGGTTACTTGGTAATAACACACTTTTTTTAAGCAACAACAAGCTGCCAGCTGTTCGTGAACTGTCGAAACAAAAGAATAATTACCGGCCAACCGTAAATCGATAGTACAACTTTTAGAAATTAATGAACCTCAAGGTTTTCATTTGAATTACCCTCGTACAACTGCCGAAATGACCATGAAAGGTCTCTGTTGGATTCCTTTCATGTTAATTTCTTAAATCTGTTGTCATATACCGCATAAATTCCATTTCTAAATTTACTGTGGTGTTTCTGACTCTATCTGGGAGGAGACTGAGCAGTGGAACGCGTTACTTTTACACATAAACAAGAACGATCTGTCACACTACTACACTTTAAAACACAGTTTATATGTAATTCATGTCACACAGTCTCATATGGAACCTACATCCGCTTTCTTTTATATACTGTATATGATAAGATACTGTCATCCCCATTCCCTTCTGTGTGAAAATATGAATGAGCAAATATATTTCTAGTTGCGTGCTTGATGGTAGCAGAGAAGCCTACTTGCTAGAGAACAGTAGGACCAACGTCGGAACAGGTAGCTACGCTTTCTAAAAGCAACGAGGTTTCTGTTCTTGGTACGGTCCTGTCCGTCCCTTGTCATGTTGGTATAGGAAGCTGCCCCTCTGGTCACTTCCGTTTTTTTCTGTGAGGTACTCTCGGTAGGGGCCCACACCAGCCTGTCCGCGGCGAACGTCTGAAGTGGTAAGATCTCCGGCTAAGCACGTCTCTGCTAAGTCCGTAGGATAATGGATTTCTTAAGTTCAGCCTAACCGGAAATTTAATCACCTTTGTTTCAGGTTTAGATCTAAAATATCTTATGTTATCTTAAATTGCAACGCAGTGTAATTCGAGTGTGAAGTTCAGAATATCATCCAGTAGCTGCTTTGTCAGTACTTTGTGAGCAAAGTGGAACCACGTGTGGATGATCCGTAACTCTAACTGAGATCATCAATCTTAAATGCGAATGTGCGTGAGATTGTAACGTCTCGTCTTGACAATATTTTTCAATATAGCAACATTTATTTATGTTCAGCCCAGGTGGGGTGTACTTTGTGAGACTAGTATCACATGCTTATAAAATTGTTTCACCCATCAGGTTAATAGTATGACGACAGTAACCAGTTGGAGGTTTTACTTTTCTAAATTGCGTTTCGATGTAATTTATTTTAATTTTCAAAATTATTGTGGAGTTACACCTCTTTGTGTAAACCAAGTTGACTACGTGAAGCATGTGGTGTAATCATCAAAGTAGTCCTCAGCTATTCTTTTCGGGAGGATTTCACAGAGAGTTAGTATGAATTTAGTATACCAGTGTGTGGTAATTTCATGACGGACAAGATTGCGCTACGAATGTAACTTCTTTGGGTGAAAATTGAATCGGTTGGATGTGGTTAATTTCCTCTTGCATATGTTACAACGTTCTTCTACATCTACATCTACATCCATACTCCGCAAGCCACCTGACGGTGTGTGGCGGAGGCTACTTTGATTACCTCTATCGCTTCTCCCTTCTATTGCAGTCTCGTATTGTTCGTGGAAAGAAAGATTGTCGGTATGCCTCTGTGTGGGCTCTAATCTCTCTGATTTTATCCTCATGGTCTCTTCGCGAGATATACGTAGGAGGGAGCAATATACTGCTTGACTCTTCGGTGAAGGTATGTTCTAGAAACTTTAACAAAAGCCCGTACCGAGCTACTGAGCGTCTCTCCTGCAGAGTCTTCCACCGGAGTTTATGTATCGTCTCCGTAACGCTTTCGCGATTACTAAATGATCCTGTAACGAAGCGCGCTGCTCTCCGTTGGATCTTTTCTATCTCTTCTATCAACCCTATCTGTTACGGATCCCACACTGCTGAGCAGTATTCAAGCAGTGGGCGAACAATCGTACTATAACCTACTTCCTTTTCTTTGTGTGTTATTTTATGAATGCAGTGTCGCATGCAGTCTCTCAGTCTTGGCTCCATATTTGATGAGTTCTGTAGTATTACAAATTCACATTTTTACAATCAAATAAGGCACCAGTTTAGTTATGACTCAAGTTTAATATGCTGAAATTTTAACGGAACAATGAGCAATGTTAAAATAAATGTCCAAATATAAACTGATTCATTTCTTTTTATTTAAACTCTCCTTTTATATATATATCACCGGTTGTCGTCAGATGACTATTAAAATATTATAATTAATGTTAGTCTGGTTGGCAATTTGGTAAACTAGACTGGATACCTGGTGAAACAGTTGCTCAGTAATGCAAGGATAATTTCCCCAGATAGCTCACAGCTTTTAACCAGCTTTTATTTTCTTAAATATTAGCACCGCTTTCGGAACAACTTCATGCATCAACCTTACAATCACAAGAGGAAAATCTGATAAATTCGAGCTCATGAACGGGCTACCTGACAGTCATTCTTCCCCGCGCGTCGAGTGCGAACGGTGCAGGAAAGACTGAAGTGACAGAAGTACAACAATCAACATCCGCTGCATTCCGAAAGATGCCTCCTCGAGTACACATGTTGATGTAGACGCTGATACTTGCAGGAGACAGCATTTTTAGTGCTGCATTGAAATACTGAAACTAAACTATTGGAGAGGTAAGCCAGTTAGCTCAGCCGATGTTCCGATTATTCCGCTAGTGTTGTGGACGGACTTGCAACCTTGTCGGCTGGGTGCAGCTGCTACTTGGCCGCCGCTCTGCTTAAAGAGGCAGGGTGCCGCTGACCGGTGCCCTGTGAAACGCATTCTTGGCTGCTCGCGAAGTGCATTTGTCCACCTGTCGTGACCGAACATGCCAAACGACCTGTACCACACAGCCTGAATCGATAAACTCGGTTCTCAGAATTCTCCCGTCTACCTGCTTATTCGGACATACAGTATCAAAGAAAATAAAAAAAAAACTGGAACATGCGCTATGGAAGCTTAATACACCAATTCAAACTGTTGAAAACCTTCAAAGTTGCTTATTTATACACTACTGGCCATTAAAATTGCTACACCAAGAAGAAATGCAGATGATAAACGGGTATTCAATGGACAAATATATTATAGTAGAACTGACATTTGATTACATTTTCACGCAATTTGGGTGCATAGATCGTGAGAAATCACCTCTGGCCGTAATAACGGCCTTGATACGCCTGGGCATTGACTCAAACAGAGCTTGGATGACGTGTACAGGTACAGCTGCCCATGCAGGTTCAACACGATACCACAGTTCATCAAGAGTAGTGACCGGCGTATTGTGACGAGACAGTTGCTCGGCCACCATTCACCAGACGTTTCCAATTGGTGAGAGATCTGGAGAATGTGCTGGCCAGGGTAGCAGTCGACCATTTCTGTATCCAGAAAGGCCCGTACAGGACCTACAACGTACGGTCGTGCATTATCCTGCTGAAATATAGGGTTTCGCAGGGATCGAATGAAGGATAGAGCCACGGGTCGTAACACATCTGAAATGTAACGTCCACTGTTCAAAGTGCCGTCAATGCGAACGAGAGGTGACCGAGACGTGTAACCAATGGCACCCCATACCATCACGCCGGGTGATACGCCAGTATGGCGATGACGAATACACGCTTCCAATGTGCGTTCACCGCGATGTCGCCAAACACGGATGTGACCATCATGGTGCTGTAAACAGAACCTTGATTCATCCGAAAAAATAACGTTTTGCCATTCGTGCACCCAGGTTCGTCGTTGAGTACACCATCGCAGGCGCTCCTGTCTGTGATGCAGCGTCAAGGGTAACCGCAGCCATGGTCTCCTAACTGATAGTCCATGCTGCTGTAAACGTCGTCGAACTGTTCGTGCAGATGGTTGCTGTCTTGCAAACGTCCCCATTTGAGGGATCGAGACGTGGCTGCACGATCCGTTACAGCCATGCGGATAAGATGCCTGTCATCTCGACTGCTAGTGATACGAGGCCACTGGGATCCAGCACGGCGTTCCGTATTACCCTCCTGAACCCACCGATTCCATATTCTGCTGACAGTCATTGGATCTCGACCAACGCGAGCAGCAATGTCGCGATACGATAAACCGCAATCGCGATAGGCTACAATCCGACCTTTATCAAAGTCGGAAACGTGATGGTACGCATTTCTCCTCCTTACACGAGGCATCACAACAACGTTTCACCAGGCAACGGCGGTCAACTGCTGTTTGTGTATGAGAAATCGGTTGGAAACTTTCCTCATGTCAGCGCATTGTAGGTGTCGCCACCGGCGCCAACCTTGTGTGAATGCTCTGAAAAGCTAATCATTTGCATATCACAGCATCTTCTTCCTGTCGGTTAAATTTCGCGTCTGTAGCACATCTTCGTGGTGTAGCAATTTTAATGGCCAGTAGTGTACATTCAGTTGGTTTGAAGAGTTAAGGTGCTCTGCTGACGGAAAGTAAAAACAGGCTTTCTTTCCTTAACAACTAATGTCTAATATATAATACGACAGTCCAACCAGTGGTTTTGTATGGAGTTGAGATAATTACATTGAAGTAAAAGATACAGAGGAAATTTACGACCTCTGAAAAGGCACGCCTGGGACAGACTGTTGCTTTGTTAGGGGAGATACGTGAAGAAGAAGGAAAACACTGGGTCACTGGACACTGAAGCTCAAATTAAACAAAAGGGATGAAATTAGTACAGACTTGTAACCTGAAGAGGTAGGGAAATTAGATGTAGAGTGTTGGAAGAAAATAGGGGTGATATAGCACAAAAGGAGAGACCGAGACAAAGACGGTTAGAAATTATGTTTCTCTTGTGGACAAGTGGAACTACTAGCTGTAAGATTTTATTTTTTACTTTTGAATCAGTTTATACGACGTGCATGAACGTTTGGTCAAGAAATGCTGCTCGTATCACCTGAAGATGACCACTGTGGGCCGAAACCGGATATGATTGCGTCCTAAAAAGTGTATGTGTCAAAACGAAATAGAACTTTATAGTGAGTCAATCACCAATCACCTAAAACGGCTATCGTCTTTTCCAAAATCTATTAGGTGTATTAGCATCTGAATTTTCATTATTGATTTTAAGAAATACTTTTCTCGTAATTGGATTACGCATTTTCAGCCGTCTGCAAAGAAATGAAAGAACAATCGTTTGCTTGGTTATAATTATTTGAGATATTTAATGTTTATTCAGCACTCCTAGGATGCCTTAATATTCACCTTATTTACAAGAACTTCGTTGTGGTTTTCTACTTATTCTTGTCTGCTATGTTTTGTGAATCTCCATTGGCTCTTGTGTAAGCATTTCTGGATCCAAACTTGTTTCGTAAGTTTAACATTGCTGCTAGGTTAAGTGAAGAGTCATGGGAAATGTAGAGGGTAGAAGTGGAGTGGGATTTAGAAGTGGGAAGCGACTCCGAGTGAGAGACGTTCAAGTGGAAGCACTCTGATTATACGTACACTGCCTGACAGAAAAAGCGAAACACTTAGAGGGGGAGAGAAAACGAAATGAAACTTCGCGATCTCAGAAGGTATGTGACGTTCTTTCAGTGATTACACTGTATAGTCAAATTTATGAAGAACTTGGAGCTATGATCTCACTTATCAGTAAATTTTCAACGTCCTCTGGCCTGGATACATGCAGTGATTCGGTTGACAAGGGTGTCATAAAGCCATCGCATCCTCTGCTGAGTCAAGCTGGCCCACAGTTCTTGTAACTCGTCTTTGATAATCTGGGTGCTAGTGTCGGATGGAGTTGGCATCCGAGCAAGCTGCACATACATTCCGTCGGGCAAAGTTCTGGCGGTCTTGCTGGCCACGTGAGTACCTCAACATCACGTGAACAGTTCATAGACACACGTACAATATGTGAACGAGTGTTGTCGTGTTGAAATATGGCACCACAATACTGTCGCGTGCGAGCTAACAGACCAGAGCCCTGGATGTCTTGCCTTCCTGTTGTGACGTCACAGTTCCCTCAGTCAACACCAGCCGTGAACTGACGTTTTAACCGACGGATTCCCATACCACGACGCTAGGTTTAACACCAGTGTACTTTTCCACAACACTGACATCTCTATCCAGGTCGCCACCGTAATCGGCGACGATTACGGTGGGGGAAAAAATTGTGTAGTTGCAAGTTTTCGTAGAGTGGAAGGGGGGGGGGGGGATCATGAACAACATACAAAAAACCCTGACCGGTGGGCCGTGAGCGTGGGGGAGGAAGGCTGCGTTAAGGTTACTTTTACAGGTTTTCCTTCAATATCTCGACAACCCGGAACCTAGTGATAATGTTTCCCAGTATAAAAGTAAACCACATTATATTTACTACGAAAAAAGGTCCTATTCATTATTTCACTACGGCTAACAGTTTACGAGTTACAGGGGATGGAAATAACTCAAACTTTTAAAAAATAGTGTTTTAGTGGTATAAAATTGATGTTTATTGTTACATGAAGTGGGTTAAAAACAAGCATTAAATGTGTGTACCACGTCTATGTGTAGTAGAACCGTATTAACGGATGAATGTGTTCTAACAGGGTGGAAAGGCGGGGTTGTCGATTCCCTGGGTTGTAAACATACACATCGCTCCTACATAGGTCTGCAAAATTAGAGCGAGTAGGCGATACCCCATTCTTTCTACCTGTAATGTGTCAGGCAAATCCAACACCTTCCATGAAAACCCTGACATGATAAGCAAATCCAGTAGTATGTCACATAGCTCCGAATAAATCGTGACATTAAATTAACCAAAGTAATACGAGTAACGAGTGAGCAAATGGAATGCCACAGACTAACACAAGAATGCCTAAATGCATGTCATACCTTCCCACCATGAGACAGACGCAGTTCCGAGGGGAGAAACGAGAACAGAAGCCGAGAGCAGAACCGTGTTAGGTTAGAAGGCCCTACGATAAGGGACGGACACCCACGTTGCCAGCTAACCGCTAGGACCACCCCCCAGCCCATGTTAAAAGCTAGAGCCCTCCAGAAGAACAGTATAGATCTTACGATAACACAAAAAGGGCCACCCCAGCCGCAAGTTTTAGCGTGAGACTTTTTCGCGTCTCTGTTACGTCAGGACCACCCCCAGCCCATGTTAAAAGATAGAGCCCTCCAGAAGAACAGTATAGATGTTACGATAACGCTAAAAGGACCACACCAGCTGCAGGTTTTAGCGTGAGACTTTTTCGCGTCTCGATTACGTTTCAAACTTTAAAAACATTTGCCCCACCACGAAAAGTGTAACGTTTCTCATTGGAGAGACAGAATTTTTGTAGGCGGAGCTTAAGGTTAACATTGAGACCCTGATTGGTCAGATGAAAACACAGCCAGATAGTTTTTTTAAACCAACTTCGGTAAATTGTAGTAAGGAGAAGTTAGGAGGGAGTTGCTTCCGAGACGGCGATGTGAGCGGAGCTGTGCTGCTCGCCGCCCCCTGACGAACACCGACAAGGTAATGAACGCACGCGATGCCGCATAACAGCGCATAAAGCTTCACTCAGAACTGCAGAAGTCTCATCTGTTACACCCCCTTTTTGCGTAATACTAGTGTCGATCGTCAATTAAAGCTCATGGTGTTCACATTTGCCACTAGAAGTAAAAATCTGAAACGCGATGATTTTTCATTTATATAGTTATTGAGAAGCCACATCAGCCACTGTAATTTACGTCAAGTTAGATAAGTAATTAAAGATAATTGAGGGTCACTGCAGACCATTTTGATAGTTTTCTCTTTTGTGAAACTTAATTTAAACCTAGATAATAGATGTGATATGGCATAGGTCATCCTTCGATCCATTGTAGAACTTGGAAACCCACTCAGGGAATATTCGTTCACATTTTTGTTGAACGCAGTTGGTTTTTATCATCCTGTATTAAAACATTTCCTTTTATCAATAGTGCAATTTATAAACAATGTTTGGTGAGTAGAATAAAATTTCCAGTGGTAAACTTAACTGCTTTTTCGACGTTATTTTATCAGCTAACTAAAAATAGGAAAGCCTTGAACCCCTTCCACTAAATTTAATTAGTATTAAGATTCTTTTACAGGGAGTGCAGTGGAGCTGACGCTGAAATCATTAAGTATTTGGTTATATCATCGCTAGTCTCACTGAACTCTTCCGAACACTACATGTCCTGTGTGGTCTGGCGTCTCCTTACCAGCAACAGGTCCCAGGTTCAGACTAGTCAATTCCCTAAAAAACACGCTCAGAGCGTCGTTGCGCGAAAGTGGTAGGGAGACACGATATAGAACAGACAGACACTACGCAGAATGTTAGATACCCATTACATCACAAAAAGCAACTCAGGGTGTTTCACAAAGTTACACTGACCCTTCCGCAGCTCGCCTTACGAATCTCTGGCGATGCAGTGAGCAGACATGACCGGGAATCAAGTTTATTAATGTGCGCTTACGCTACAGAAATACTGACGTGAATTATTAATAATACTAACGCAAGAAACACACAGAATCTACACAATCTACGTAAACCTCTGCACACTGTTCTACAATACTATAGAGAAATTGATTGTTAGTTATTCTGTACGCCAGCCGTAGCATTCTTCCAGTGAAACGAACGTCCGATACAACTAGTGCTGCTCGCTTTTAAGTTTACAGACAGATTGTACCTTCACACCATTCCCTGCCTACTTTTTGAATATAGTAAAACAGTCCTAACCGCATAAGAAGGTTTATTTAATTTGCTGGCGACCGGTTTCGACCCCTGTTCTGCTCATCATCACACCGCTTACTCCATGAGTGTCTGCTAAAGCTGGCGAAGAGCAGGCGCCAGTCTAGGAAGCTTACAACTACTGTTCAGCTGCTGTTTCATTACACAAAAAATTTTAACAGAACCGCTGACTTCCAATAGAAACAAGATATAGTGGAATTATTTTCGGTTTAGTGAGTGAGTATTTATTTCCAGGTGTTTAAATGAGCTAGTATGTAAAAAAGCTCAACAGCTGAAGTTTTCAACTGTCTGTCACACAGAAGAGACTGTCGCAGGTATAACGTGCTGTTAACGTATATTCGACAGGGTCGATTTCATTGTCTCCACTGCCAATGGCAGGAATACTTTTCGCACCAAGTGCATCACCCTAGCCTCAGCTCTCTCAACGACTCAAGAGGTCCAGTGTCTTAAACAGGCTCCCTACGGAAGAGAAGTAGGTCACCTTGGAGACATGTTGAATAATCGACATCTCTGCCGGATGTTCGCGTCATTCTCGCACCTGAAGAAGAAAGCGAGTCACGCCGTCGAAACGTCGTGCGAGAACGACGCGAACAACCGGCAGAGATCCCGATTATTCACATGTCAACAGAGCGCCGGGAAAGCCTGAAGAATTAGGGCACCTTGGCGTAATGAACTTCAAATATTTCAAGCAATGCATTACAGCAGATTACTGTTCTAGATTTAAACATTCCCAGTTCCAGTCAGTCAGACACATTGACACCCACCTTGCTAGATACACTGTGTGGTAAGTGACTCCACCAAATGCATCCCGCGCTGCGTCACCAGTTCGTGAATGGAAGAAAATTATGCAGTCTGTCAGTAACACAATTAATGATGAGAGAATCGCAATAACTTCCTTGTCATTCTGCACTAAGTACAGGGTTATTACAAATGATTTAAGCGATTTCACAGCTCTACAATAACTTTATTATTTGAGATATTTTCACAATGCTTTGCACACACATGCAAAAACTCAAAAAGTTTTTTTTAGGCATTCACAAATGTTCGATATGTGCCCCTTTAGTGATTCGGCAGACATCCTCCCACACTCGGCGCAGCATGTCCCCATCAATGAGTTCGAAAGCATCGTTGATGCGAGCTCGCAGTTCTGGCACGTTTCTTGGTAGAGGAGGTTTAAACACTGAATCTTTCGCATAACCCCACAGAAAGAAATCGCATGGGGTTAAGTCGGGAGAGCGTGGAGGCCATGACATAAATTGCTGATCATGATCTCCACCACGACCGATCCATCGGTTTTCCAATCTCCTGTTTAAGAAATGCCGAACATCATGATGGAAGTGCGGTGGGGCACTATCGTGTTGAAAGATGAAGTCGGCGCTGTCGGTCTCCAGTTGTGGCATGAGCCAATTTTCCAGCATGTCCATATACACTTGTCCTGTAATGTTTTTTTCGCAGAAGAAAAAGGGGCCGTAAACTTTAAACCGTGAGATTGCACAAAACACGTTAACTTTTGGTGAATTGCGAATTTGCTGCAGGAATGCGTGAGGATTCTCTACCGCCCAGATTCGCACATTGTGTCTGTTCACTTCACCATTAAGAAAAAATGTTGCTTCATCACTGAAAACAAGTTTCGCACTGAACGCATCCTCTTCCATGAGCTGTTGCAACCGCGCCGAAAATTCAAAGCGTTTGACTTTGTCATCGGGTGTCAGGGCTTGTAGCAATTGTAAACGGTAAGGCTTCTGCCTTAGCCTTTTCCGTAAGATTTTCCAAACCGTCGGCTGTGGTACGTTTAGCTCCCTGCTTGCTTTATTCGTCGACTTCCGCGGGCTACGCGTGAAACTTGCCCGCACGCGTTCAACCGTAACTTCGCTCACTGCACGCCGACCCGTTGATTTCCCCTTAAAGAGGCATCCAGAAGTTTTAAACTGCGCATACCATCGCCGAATGGAGTTAGCAGTTGGTGGATCTTTGTCGAACTTCGTCCTGAAGTGTCGTTGCACTGTTATGACTGACTGATGTGAGTGCATTTCAAGCACGACATACGCTTTACCGGCTCCTGTCGCCATTTTGTCTCACTGCGCTCTCGAGCGCTCTGGCGGCAGAAACCTGAAGTGCGGCTTCAGCCGAACAAAACTTTATGAGTTTTTCTACGTATCTGT
The DNA here is from genome assembly GCF_023898315.1 of Schistocerca nitens. Taxonomy (NCBI): domain Eukaryota; kingdom Metazoa; phylum Arthropoda; class Insecta; order Orthoptera; family Acrididae; genus Schistocerca; species Schistocerca nitens. The sequence goes on from NC_064622.1 coordinate 44,014,423, forward strand.
AGTGTGTCGTGACCATATGTCAATGAATGGAGCTACAGTGAATTTATGAAATCGCTTCAATCATTTGTAATAGCCCTGTAACAACAAAACTGTTACACGGCTTCACAATATGCTGTCAACAGCAGACAGCAGCAAAATGCCGCTTACAATCCAGTCCCTTTGCCAGTAAGAGTACGTAGGTCACTGACAACATCACACTTTCAGATGATGCACTTCTCAGACACTGTTTGTAATAATGTATTTTACATAAAAACTTACTTCGCAGAGATTTATGTATGTTATGGCCAATTGTGTGTTTTGCGTTAGTATTGTTAGTAATTCATACCTGTATTCCATGTAGCATTAACACACTTAGTGGAAAATAAACACCCCCAGGTATGACTGCACTCTGTATCGCCAGTGATCGGTAAGGCGAGCCGTGGAAGTATCGGTAAAATCTTCTGAAACCCCCATATTTTGTGACCTAGTGCGTTAGAGAGAATGGGAAAGTGCCTGCTAGCTCTTAATTTTGCAAACCTATGTAGGAGGGATGTGCATGATCACAATCGGGCGAACTGTCTTCCTACACGCTTCTAACCACCAGCCCCGCCTTTCAATCCAGAACACGATTTATCACAAAGTATCGTTCTACGGCACTTAGATATGGTGCACACATTTAATGTTTGTTCTTAACCGATCTCATTTAACAACAAATACCAATTTTATACCACTAAACACTGTTTTTAATAGAAGAGATGTGTTCGCTAATTTCTAATACGATTACACGTCAGTTGCACAATTTATTAGTGGCACATGCAAAGTTGTGACAGACCAGGACTCCCCTATTAACGTGAGCGATAGTCTTCACCACTTGAGTCGTCACTCCACGCCTGCCGTACAAATCCAGAAATTGTTGAAATGCCTCTGAGCGCTATGGGACTTAACAGTGTGGTCATCAGTCCGCTAGAACTTAGAACTACTTAAACCTAACTAACCTAAGGACATCACACACAACCATGCCCGAGGCAGGATTCGAACCTGCGACCGTAGCGGTCGCGCGGTTCCAGACAGAAGCGACTAGAACCGCCCGGCCACTCCGGCCGGCCCGGACAAATCGAAACCTTCATATTGCACCTGCGTCCACGTCCCTTAGTGTTCGAACACTTCATGTGATTCCCACACATTGGGAGACGTTGTTATTATCGTCGTTTTGCCCTGTCTTGGCAAGTAATACAGTTAAACTTGAGATTAGATTTTGAGATTGTAAGAGTTGCGTACTCTTAAATACTTGCGATTCGTTATCAAGAAAGATGGACCCAGTGTCAGCGGAGTTAAGAACCACACTGGCCAAGGTAGACAAGCAAACACTTCGTTTTATGGAGTACAAATATTAGATCACAATAGAAGATTAGACCTTTTTTACCTTCTACAGATCTCTCTGGTACCATGGAACTTGTTCTCTGATGTCTTAACGCATGTCCTATCATCCTGTCCCTTCTTCTTATTAGAATTTTTCATACATACCTTTCCTCGAAGATTCTGTGGGGAACCTTCTCGTTGTTTACCTTGTGAGCCCACCTAATTATCAACATTCTTCTATAGCGTCACATCTCAAACGCTTCTGTTCTATTCTGTTCTGGTTTTCCCACAGTCCATGACTCACTGCCATAAAATGCTGTTCTACAAACGTACATTCTCAGATTTCTTCCTCAAATTAAGACCTATGCTTGATACTAGTAGACTTCTCTTGACCAGGGAAGCCATTTTTGTCAGTGGTACTCTGCTTTTTATATCCTCCTCACTGCGTCCGTCATAGATTATTTTGGTGTCCAGGTATCACATTTACTTGCTTTCATCTACCTTGTGATCACCAATTCTGATGTTAAGTCTCTCGCTGCTCTCATTTCTGCTAGTTTTCAGTACTTGCGTCTTTTTTCGAATTATTCTCAATCCATATACTACACTACGTGATCAAAGGTATCCGGACACCTGTTGGTAAATGACTTAAAGTTCGTGGCGCCCTCCACCGGTAATGGTGGAATTCAATATGGTGTTGACCAATCCTTAGCCTTGATGACAGCTTCCACTCTATCAGGCATACGTTCAGTCATGTGCTGGAAGGTTTTTTGGGGAGTGGCAGTCCATTCTTCACGGAGTGCTTCGCTGAGGAGAGCTATCGATGACAGTCGGTGAGGCCTGGCACGAAGCTGGCATTCCAAAATATCCCAAAGTTGTTCTATAGGATTCACGTCAGGACTCTGGGCAGGCCAGTCCATTACGGGGATGTTATTGTCGTGAAACCACTCCGCCCATAGGCCGTGCATTATGAACATGTGCTCGATCGTCTTGAAACGTGTAATTCCCATCCCCGAATTGCTCTTCAACAGTGGGAAGCAAGAGGGTTCTTAAAACATCAATGTAGGCCTGTACTGTGATTAGTGCCACGCAAAACAACAAGAGGTGCAAGCTCCCTCCACGAAAAACACGACCACACCATAACATCATCGCCTCCGAATTTTACTGTTGGCACTACACACGCTGGCAGATGACGTTCCCCGGGCATTCGCCATACCCACACCCTGCCATCGGATCGCCACATTGTGTACCGTGATTTGTCACCCCACACAACGTTTTACCACTGTTCAATCGTAAAATGTTTACTCTCCTTACACCAAGCGAGGCGTCGCTTGGCATTTACTGGCGTGATATGTGGCTTGTGAGCAGCCGCTCGACCATGAAATCCAAGTTTTCTCACCTCCCGCCTAACTGTCATAGTACTTGCAGTGGGGCCGGGCATGGTGGCCGAGCGGTTCTAGACGCTACAGGGGTGGAACCGCGCGACCGCTCCGGTCGCAGGTTCGAATCCTGCCTCGGGCATGTATGTATGTGATGTCCTTAGTATTTTAAACATAGCTGCGCTACAGCAACGGTTCTACGTCAAGAAATTAAAAAACAGCCGACCAGTTGCAAAGGATAAAGCAATCTTTACCTAGGTTTCAACCGATATAAATCGGTCTTCTTCAGAAGACGGCAGTTTTACATTTAATGACTATGATACTTCACTCCAATTAAATGTAAAACTGCCGTCTTCTGAAGAAGACCGATTTATATCGGTTGAAACCTAGGTAAAGATTGCTTTATCCTTTGCAACTGGTCGGCTGTTTTTTAATTTCTTGATGTCCTTAGGTTAGTTAGGTTCAAGTAGTTCTAAGTTCTAGGGGACTGATGACCTCAGAAGTTGAGTCCCATAGTGCTCAGAGCCATTCGAACCATTTGAACTTGCAGTGGATGCTGATGCAGTTTGGAATTCCTGCGTGGTAGTCTGGGTAGATGTCTGTCTATTACGCATTACGACCCTCTTCAACTGTCGGCGGTCTCTGTCAGTCAACAGACGAGGTCGGCCTGTACGCTTTTGTGCTATACGTGCCCCTCACGTTTCCACTTCAATATTATATCGGAAACAGCGGACCTAGGGATGTTTAGGAGTGTGAAAATATCGCCTACAGACGTATGACACTAGTGGCACCCGACCACCTGACCACTTTCGAGGTCCGTGAGTTCTGCGGAGCACCCCATTCTGGTCTCTCACGATGTCTAATGACCACTGAGGTCGCAGATGTGGAGTATCTGGCAGTAGGTGGCAGCACAATGCACCTAATATGAAAAACGTATGTTTTGGGAGTGTCTGTATACTTTTGATCACATAGTGTATACTCATTAGACAGTTCATTCCATTCAACAGATCCTGTAATTCTTCTTCACTTTCACTGGGGATAACAATCTTAATACTGACATTCTTTCTCCTTCAATTTCAATCCCACACTTGAATCTTTTGTTTTACTTTCGTCATTGCTTCTTCAACGAATAGACTGAACAACAGAGGCGAAAGACTACATATCTGTTTTACTCCCTTTCTAATCCGAGAACTTCGTTCTTGATCTTCCAGCCTTATTGTTTCCTGTTGGTTGTTGTGCATACTGTATATTACCATCATTTTTCTGAGAATTTCGAACGTCTTGCACCATTTGACATTGTCGAACGCTTTTTTTCTATGAACATGTCTTGATTTTCTTTAGCCTTGCTTCCATTATCAACTGGAACGTCAGAACTACCTCTCTGGTGCCTTTATCTTTCCTAACGCCACACTGATCGTCATCTACACTCCTGGAAATGGAAAAAAGAACACATTGACACCGGTGTGTCAGACCCACCATACTTGCTCCGGACACTGCGAGAGGGCTGTACAAGCAATGATCACACGCACGGCACAGCGGACACACCAGGAACCGCGGTGTTGGCCGTCGAATGGCGCTAGCTGCGCAGCATTTGTGCACCGCCGCCGTCAGTGTCAGCCAGTTTGCCGTGGCATACGGAGCTCCATCGCAGTCTTTAACACTGGTAGCATGCCGCGACAGCGTGGACGTGAACCGTATGTGCAGTTGACGGACTTTGAGCGAGGGCGTATAGTGGGCATGCGGGAGGCCGGGTGGACGTACCGCCGAATTGCTCAACACGTGGGGCGTGAGGTCTCCACAGTACATCGATGTTGTCGCCAGTGGTCGGCGGAAGGTGCACGTGCCCGTCGACCTGGGACCGGACCGCAGCGACGCACGGATGCACGCCAAGACCGTAGGATCCTACGCAGTGCCGTAGGGGACCGCACCGCCACTTCCCAGCAAATTAGGGACACTGTTGCTCCTGGGGTATCGGCGAGGACCATTCGCAACCGTCTCCATGAAGCTGGGCTACGGTCCCGCACACCGTTAGGCCGTCTTCCGCTCACGCCCCAACATCGTGCAGCCCGCCTCCAGTGGTGTCGCGACAGGCGTGAATGGAGGGACGAATGGAGACGTGTCGTCTTCAGCGATGAGAGTCGCTTCTGCCTTGGTGCCAATGATGGTCGTATGCGTGTTTGGCGCCGTGCAGGTGAGCGCCACAATCAGGACTGCATACGACCGAGGCACACAGGGCCAACACCCGGCATCATGGTGTGGGGAGCGATCTCCTACACTGGCCGTACACCACTGGTGATCGTCGAGGGGACACTGAATAGTGCACGGTACGTCCAAACCGTCATCGAACCCATCGTTCTACCATTCCTAGACCGGCAAGGGAACTTGCTGTTCCAACAGGACAACGCACGTCCGCATGTATCCCGTGCCACCCAACGTGCTCTAGAAGGTGTAAGTCAACTACCCTGGCCAGCAAGATCTCCGGATCTGTCCCCCATTGAGCATGTTTGGGACTGGATGAAGCGTCGTCTCACGCGGTCTGCACGTCCAGCACGAACGCTGGTCCAACTGAGGCGCCAGGTGGAAATGGCATGGCAAGCCGTTCCACAGGACTACATCCAGCATCTCTACGATCGTCTCCATGGGAGAATAACAGCCTGCATTGCTGCGAAAGGTGGATATACACTGTACTAGTGCCGACATTGTGCATGCTCTGTTGCCTATGTCTATGTGCCTGTGGTTCTGTCAGTGTGATCATGTGATGTATCTGACCCCAGGAATGTGTCAATAAAGTTTCCCCTTCCTGGGACAATGAATTCACGGTGTTCTCAATTTCCAGGAGTGTAATACATCTCCAACTTTCTTTACCAGTCTTCTGTATGTTATTCTTGTTAGCAACTTGGATGCATGAGCTTTTAAGCTGACTGCGCGATTTCTCGGTCATGTTGGCTATTGTAATCTTCGTAATTGTGTGGATGATGGTTTTCCGAAAGTCAGATGGTATATCACCAGTCTCATACATTCTACGCACCCACGTCAATAGTCGTTTTGTTGCCACTTCCCCCAGTGATTTTAGAAATTCTCATGGAATTCTGCCTTATTCTGCCTTATTTGATTTTAAGCCTTCCAAAGCTGTTTTAAAATCTGATTCTAATACGGGATCCCCTATCATTTCTATATCGACTGCCGTTTTTTCTCCTATCACATCAGACAAGCCTTCGCCCTCTTAAGAGACCTTCAACGTACTCTTTCCACATATCTGCTTTCTTTTCTGCATTTATCAGTGGAATTCGCACTTCACTGTTGATGTTACATTCCTTAACTTTAATTTCACCAAAAGTTGTCTTGACTGTTCTGAATGCTGAGTGAGTCCTTCCGACAATGCTTTTCGATATCTTCACATTTTTCATGTAGCCATTTTGCCTTAGCTTCCATGCACTTGCTATTTATTTAATTCCTGCGTTCCTGAATTTCACTGAAATTTTTTATACTTCTCTCTTTCGTCGATCAACTGGAGTATTTCTTCTGTTACCCACGATTTATTCGCAGTTACTTTCCTTGTACCTACGTTTTCCACTCCCACTTTTGTGAATGCCCGTTTCAGAGATGCACATTCCTCTTCAACTGAACTCCCTACTGAGCATCTGAGATGACACTATGGAACGAAATTAAAAAGGAAGCCATATGTAGGGCAATGAAGCTAGCTACCACTCTAATGGATACAATCGAAGCAAAACGATGGGACACCCATGGCGATAGTGTGAGGACAGATGGCTTAAGAAGATGACGCAGTCCATTCCAGAAGGACGCCCTAAAACAACATAGGTGTGGGAGTCGGAAAAGCTGTGATAGGCTGTTCTCCTCCTTGCTTCTTAAAAGTTTGTTTGTTGTTGTCGTGGTCTTCAGTCCTGAGACTGGTTTGATGCAGCTCTCCATGCTATCCTATCCTGTGCAAGCTTCTTCATCTCCCAGTACTTACTGCAACCTACATCCTTCTGAATCTGCTTAGTGTATTCATCTCTTGGTCTCCCTCTACGATTTTTACCCTCCACGCTGCCCTCCAATACTAAATTGGTGATCCCTCGATGTCTCAGAACATGTCCTACCAACCGGTCCCTTCCTCTTGTCACGTTGGGACACAAACTCCTCTTCTCCCCAATTCTATTCAATACCTCCTCATTAGTTATGTGATCTAGCCATCTAATCTTCACCATTCTCCTGTAGCACCACATTTCGAAAGCTTCTATTCTCTTCTTGTCCAAACTATTTATCGTCCACGTTTCACTTCCATACATGGCTACACTCCATACAAGTACTTTCAGAAACGACTTCTTGACACTTAAATCTATACTCGATGTTAACAAATTTTTCTTCTTCAGAAACGCTTTTCTTGCCATTGCCAGTCTACGTTTTATATCCTCTCTACTTCGACCATCATCAGTTATTTTGCTCCCCAAATAACAAAACTCCTTTACTACTTTAAGTGTCTCATTTCCTAATCTAATTCCCTCAGCATCACCCGACTTAATTCGACTACATTCCATTATCCTCGTTTTGCTTTTGTTGATGTTCATCTTATACCCTCCTTTCAAGACACTGTCCATTTCGTTCACCTGCTCTTCCAGCTCCTTTGCTGACTCTGTCAGAATTACAATGTCATCGGCGAACCTCAAATTTTTTATTTCTTCTCCGTGGATTTTAATACCTACTCCGAATTTTTCTTTTGTTCACTTTACTGCTTGCTCAATATACAGATTCAGTAACATCGGGGAGAGACTACAACCCTGTCTCACTACTTTCCGAACCACTGCTTCCCTTTCATGCCCCTCAACTCTTATAACTGCCATCTGGGTTCTGTACAAATTGTCAATAGCCTTTCGCTCCCTGTATTTTACCCCTGCCACCTTTAGAATTTGAAAGAGAGTATTCCAGTCAACATTGTCAAAAGCTTCCTCTAAGTCTACAAATGCTAGAAACGTAGGTTTGCCTTTCCTTAATCTTTCTTCTAAGATAAGTCGTAAAGGTCAGTATTGCCTCACGTGTTCCAAGGTTGAAGCACTAAAATAATTATGTCCAGCCATGATGTTATGGCGTTGTACAGGGATTACATGTGACAAACGGCCGAAACGGCGGTACACGAACGGTTGTAATACGCTGCACATTCCGAAGTACGAACGTTATAGGGTCTCGAATGGGGTACGGTACCTATTGTCGTTTGGACTGACGCAACGGACACATGACAAAACTGATTGAAGCACTAAAGGAGCGGTACCTGCCGTCTCTCAGAAGAGGTTGCCAGAACAATTCCACGCCTGGGATGTCGGCTCTTTGCGACACTATTTACTGGCAGCGGACCCGTTGAGCGTGACGGTACGTACTCGCCGGGCAATTTTCCGCGTTGACCGTCGGTGGTAACGGCTCCCGGCTAATACGACTGGCGTCCTCCGCGAGATTATCTTGCGGGCAGAGAGTGTTCCTCTAATAGAGGCTAGCTAGTAGCGCCGTGATTAGGCGGTGCGTCTAGCGTCCCTTTGATGTGCACCCAGTGTTGCCTATTATACGGGGTAGTGGCCGGTCTGCGCCAGCTGGCGGAATGAGTTTTCTTGTCATCAGCCTGCTCCATAATTTCTCGAGCTTGACCGTTTCTAGTTTACTCGGTAATCACAGTATCCCCGTTACCCAGAGAAAATTTAACACTGCGTGTCTACTCACAGAATTAAAGTTATGCCCCTCCGTAGCCGAGGTCGCTAACGCACGAAAGTGTACCATCGACTCTTAACAACCCAACGATATGGAGGGACAACAACGATCATCTCATGGACGTAATGAAGAAGGCGACTGAGCTGCAGAAGTTATGTATCTTCAATGATTTGTGTTCCACAAAACTCGAAACAGCATTTGAGAAAGGATAAAGACAGTGTTGAAGTCAAGCCTCCCTGTTATTCAGTCTGCACACAAAACAAGTAGTAAAAGAGATTAAGGTCAAATTGGATAAAGGAATTGAACTTGAACGGGCAAAAAATAAAAACTCCAATGCTGGCCGGTAACATTGTAATTTTTCAGAGACAGTAAAGGACATAGAAGATCACTTTAATCAAGTACACTCTATTCTGAAAAGAAGATGAACACGTAAACCAAAGATAATAGAGTGTTGTTGTTGTTGTTGTTGTTGTGGTGGTCTTCAGTCCAAAGACTGGTTTGATGTAGCTCTCCATGCTGCTCTATCCCGTCAAGCCTGTTCATCTCCGAATAACTTCTGGAACCAACATCCTTCTGAATGCGCTTACTGTAATTTCTTTTATCAGCAACTCTGTTCAGCACCTCCACATTAGTTACGTGATCTACCCACCTAATCTTCAACATTCTTCTGCAGCACCACATTTCGAAAGCTTCTATTCACTTTCTGTGTAAATTGTTTATCGCCCATGTTTCACATCCATACATGACTACATTCCAGAAAAAATACTTGCAGAAAAGACTTCCTTATACCCAAATATGTAATCGATATAAACAAATTTCTCTTCTTCGAAAATGTTTCTTTTGCAATTGCCAAAAAAAAAAATGGTTCAAATGGCTCTGAGCACTATGGGACTCAACTGCTGTGGTCATAAGTCCCCTAGAACTTAGAACTACTTAAACCTAACTAACCTAAGGACATCACACACATCCATGCCCGAGGCAGGATTCGAACCTGCGACCGTAGTGGTCGTGCGGTTCCAGACTGTAGCGCCTTTAACCGCTCGGCCACTCCGACCGGCTGCAATTGCCATTCTGGACCATCGAAATGCGTAGAGGGCGTAGAGGCAAAATAAATGACTGACGCAAAACTGTTATATTTGTACTACCAGTCTACTTTTTATGTCCTCCCTACTTCGGCCGTCATCAGCTATTTTGCTGCCCAAATAGCAATACTCATCTACTACTTTAAGTGTCTCGTTTCCTAATCTAATTCACGTAGCATCACCTGATTTAATTCGACTACTGCTTGTTCAATTTACAGATTGAATGACATCGGGAACAGGTTACAAGCCCGTCTCACTCCTTTCTCAACCACTGCTTCCCTTTCAGGTCTTTAGATTCTTATAGTTGCCTTCTCGTTTCTGAACAAGTTGTAAACAGCTTTTCACTCCCTGTATTTAACCTCCGCTACCTTCATAATTTCAAAGAGAGTATTCCAATCAACATTGTCAAAGGCGTTCCTTAAGTATACATATGCTATAAACGTACGTTTGCGTTTCCTTAACCTATCTTTCAAGTCGTAGGGTTACTACCGCCTTGCGTGTTCCTACATTTCTCCGGAATCCAAACTAATCTTCCCCGAGGTCGGTTTCCAACAGTTTTCCTATTCTTCTGTAAAGAATTCGTGTTAGCATTTCTCAACCATGACTTCGATAATTTTCACACCTGTTAGTAACTGCTATCTTTGGAATTGTAATTATTACATTCTTCTTACAGTCTGAGGGTATTTCACCAGTCTCTTGGCTTGTTTGTGGGAAGAGACCAAACTGCGAGGTCATCGGTCTCGTCAGATCAGGGAAGGACAGGGAAGGAAGTCGGCCGTGGCCTTTCAGAGGAACCATCCCGGCATTTGCCTATAGCGATTTAAGAAAATCACGGAAAACCTAAATCAGGATGGCCGGACGCGGGATTGAACCGTCGTCCTCCCGAATGCGAGTCGTCAGTCTCATCAATCTCATCAATCTTGCTCAGCAGATGGAAGAGTTTGGTCATGGCTATCTTTCCCAAGCCTATCAGTAGCTCTGACGGAATTTGTCTACTCCCTACAGAGCTCTGTCAAATTATTCTCTCAGTATCATATTTCCCTTTCATCTTCATCTACGTCCACTTCCCCTTCTATAATATTGCTTCCAAGTTCATTACCCTTGTATAGACCCTCTATGTACTCCTTCCACCTATCAGCTTTCCCTTCTTTGCTTAGGATTGATTTTCCATCTGAGCGCTTGACATTCATACAGTTGCTTCTCTTTTCTCCAAAGGCCTCTTTAATTTTCCTGTAGTCGGTATCTATCTTTTTCCTTGTGAAATACTCTTCTAAATCCCTACATTTGTTCTCTAGCCATACCTGCTTAGCCATTTGCACTTCTTGTCAGTCTCATCTTTTAAACGTTTGGATTCCATTTCGCCTGCTTCATTTGCTGCATTTTTACATTTTCTCCTTTCATCAGTTAATTTCAATATTTATTGTCTTACCCAATGATTTCTAGAAGGTCTTACGTTTTTATCTATTTGATCCTCTGCTGCCTTCACTATTTCATCTCTTAAAGTTACCCATTCGTCTTCTGCTGTGTTCCGTTCCCCTGTTATAGTCAACCGCAGCCTAATTTTCCCTCTGGAACTCTCAGAAACCTCTGGTTCTTTCAACTTATATAAGACCCATCTCCTTAATTTTCTACCTTTTCCCAAATTATTCAGTTTTAATCTACAGTTCACAACCAATAAACTGAGTCCCTATAAATGTCTTACGATTTAAAATCTGGTTCCTAAATCTCTGTCTAACCATTATATAACTAATACGAAACCTTCCGGAGTCTCCAGGTATCTTCCGCGTTTACAAGCTTCTGTTATGTTTCTTAAACCAAATGTTAGCGACAGTGAAATTGCGCTATTTACAAAATTCTACCAAGCCGTTTTTCATTCCTTTCCCCGAGTCCGTATGCATCTACTATTTTTCCTTCTCTTGATTTTTCTGTTATCGAATTCCAGAAACCTATCAAAATTACATTTTCGACTCTTTTAACTATCTTAATAATTTCGCTTATTTCATTAAAAATTTCTTCAATCTCTTCATCATCTTCGGAACCAGCCGGCACATAAAACTGTACTACTTTGGTAGGTGTGGGCTTCGTGTCTGTTTTGGCTACGCGTTCACTATGCTGTTCATAGCAGCTTACCGCATTCCTATTTTCTTATTCATTGTTAAACCTACACCTGCCTTAGCCCTAACTGATTTGGTATTTTTAACCCTGTATTCACGTGATCAGAAGTTCTGTTCCTCCTGCCACGAGAATCTCACTAATTTCCACTAATCTGACATCAACCTATCTATTTCCCTTTTTAAATTTTGTAACCCACCTGCCCGATTGACGGATCTAACATTCCACATTCCGGTCCATAGAATGGCAGTTTTCTTTCTCCTGATGAAGACATCCTTCTGTGTACTCCGAGACAGGAGATCGGAATGTGGGACTATTTTACCTCCGAAACATTTTACCCAAGAGGATGCCATCGTCATTCAACGATACAGTAGAGCTGCATTCCCTTGGGAAGAATAACGGCTGTAGTTTTCCCTTGCATTCAGCCGTTCGCCGTTGGTTGATGCAAGAAAGCCAGATCCGGACTGTTGCCCTGCAACCATTGAAGTGACTGCTGCCCCTCTTCAGGAACCACACGTTCGTCTGGCCTCTCGACAGATATATCTCCGATGTGGTTACACCTATTTACACCTATGGTACAACTACCTGTATCTGTATCATTGGGGAGGCGGAGGGGTGTATGATAGAATACAGTTGTAAAAATATGTTCATAGCCTACACTTAAATGTGGCAAGTATTTAAATATGTAGAGAGAGATATACAGGGTGTCACAAAAGGCACTTAATAGCTTCAGTGTCATATAACTCGACTTGTACGTAACATAGAGAAGAAAATATTCTAAGTTGGTGTGGCAACACGGGCCGCTCGGCCAGCCGGGGCCCGGCAGCAAACACGTGGTGCTATGTGTCATAGCAAAGACGTCGCATTATTATGCGCGAATGTACAGAGAGGCTAATGAGATTGCCAAACACTGCAATAATTTTAACAGGAAAGATGAAGGTATTAAGCTGGATAAGATATGGATGTCAACTTTGCAGCAACAGGGTGACAATCGATTAATTTCAATTTAGAAAGTTGGCAGTATCAGAGATTATAGCTCAGCCGACGTCACGTGATTGACAGCGGTGCTTATAGTATACGGCGCTCACTCGCGCTCTCGTTGCAGTTCGCCGCTTGTCCTCGGAGGATGCCTTCCGCAGTCGCAGGCGAACCGTCAGGGGAGAGTTTTATCTATGGACCACGGCATCTCAGCCCGGAAGTGTTAAGTGATGACAACACCTGCCGTGAAAGCCTTCATTCTATCATCTTCTGCAATAGTTACGGAGAAGAAATAAAAACTTTGAGGTTCGCCGATGACATTGTAATTCTTTCAGAGACAGCAAAGGACTTGGAAGAGCAGTTGAATGGAATGGACGGTGTCTTGAGAGGAGGAGGAGGAGGAGATTAGTGTTTAACGTCCCGTCGACAACGAGGTCATTAGAGACGGAGCACAAGCTCGGATTAGGGAAGGACGTGGAAGGAAATCGGCCGTGCCCTTTCGAAGGAACCATCCCGGCATTTGCCTGAAGTGATCTAGGGAAATCACGGAAAACCAAAATCAGGATGGCCGGACGCGGGATTGAACCGTCGTCCTCCCGAATGCGAGTCCAGTGTGCTAACCACTGCGCCACCTCGCTCGGTGGTGTCTTGAAAGTAGGGTATAAGATGAACATCAACAAAAGCAAAACAAGGATAATGGAATGTAGTCGAATTAAGTCGGGTGATGCTGAGGGAATTAGATAAGGAAATGAGACACTTAAAGTAGTAAAGGAGTTTTGCTATTTGGGGAGCAAAATAACTGATGATGGTCAAAGTAGATATAATATAAAATGTAGACTGGCAATGGCAAGGAAAGCGTTTCTGAAGAAGAGAAATTTGTTAACATCGAGTATAGATTTAAGTGTCAGGAAGTCGTTTCTGAAAGTATTTGTATGGAGTGTAGCCATGTATGGAAGTGAAACATGGACGATAAATAGTTTAGACAAGAAGAGAATAGAAGCTTTCGAAATGTGGTGCTATAGAAGAATGCTGAAGATTAGATGGGTAGATCACATAATTAATGAGGAGGTATTGAATAGAATTGGGGAGAAGAGAAGTTTGTGGCACAACTTGACTAGAAGAAGGGATCGGTTGGTAGGACATGTTCTGAGGCATCGAGGGATCACCAATTTAATACTGGAGGGCAGCGTGGAGGGTAAAAATCGTAGAGGGAGACCAAGAGATGAATACACTAAGCAGATTCAGAAGGATGTAGGCTGCAGTAGGTACTGGGAGATGAAGATGCTTGCACAGGATAGAGTAGCATGGAGAGCTGCATCAAACCAGTCTCAGGACTGAAGACCTCAACAACAACAACAATAGTTACTTGCTCTCTGCCGGAGACGGCTTCTGGCATCTTAAGGCCTGTAATGTCACGTGCTGTAACGTAAGCACCACGGCCTATTTTTCTCGTGGGCCTCTTCGGGTAGTGCAGTGGCCTAGCTATTAGAGCCCCATCTGTGTCTTGCCTCTAATAGGGAACGCTCACAGCCAAAAGGCTCAGTGCGGTGCAAACTTGTGAAGGAGACATATAACCACGTCACGGAGACGTACTTCCTACAGCCAACTGAGAGGAGATGTGGTCCTTTCGGAGGACTGTCACACAACTTGGAGCTGCTGCCTCAGTTGTGCAACTCTGCTGGCGTTAATAGTCACGTGGATATTCTCACACTAGTGGACGATGTTCTGTACGCCCACGCAGCACAGACGCCCGGCAGGATCGTCGTATTATAAGGGCAGCAGTGGCAGCTCGCACAGCTACCATATCATAGATAAGAGGGCTTCTGAACCCAACAGTTTTGCGAACCTGTTATTAGCAGTGGGGCTACAGGCACGCACAGCTATAGCCCGTTTTCCGCTGACGACACAGCATCGACCTTGACTGGTGCCGCCAGAGAATCGCTTGAAAGATTGAAAGGCGCAGCGTGGTCTTTAGCGAAGAAACCAGATTCTGCCTGCAGACACGACGTAGACCTGGTGAGCGCTGTTTGTAGAGGACGTTCGTCCAAGACACAGTGGCCTCACCCCAGGCCTCATAGTCTGGGGTGTGATCAGCTAAAACTGTCGTTCTCCTTTGGTGTTTCTGGAGGGGATACCAACCAGCGCTCGGTACATGCGGAACACAGCATGTTGTTCTTATCGGAGAGACGTCTACAGACGTTAAAGTAACCTCTGGCGTTCCACAGGGGAGTCTTGTGGGACCATTGCTTTTCACAATATATATAAATGACCTAGTAGATAGTGTCGGAAGTTCCATACGGCTTTTCGCGGATGATACTGTAGTATACAGAGAAGTTGCAGCATTAGAAAGTTGTAGCGAAATGCAGGAAGATCTGCAGCGGATAGGCACTTGGTGCAGGGAGTGGCAAATGACCCTTAACATAGGCAAATGTAATGTATTGTGAATACATAGAAAAAGGATCCTTTATTGTATGATTATATGGTAGCGGAACAAACACTGGTAGCAGTTACTTCTGTAAAATATCTGGGAGTATGCGTGCGGAACGATTTGAAGTGGAATGATCCTATAAAATTAATTGTTGGTAAGGCGGGTACCAGGTTGAGATTCGTTGGGAGAGTCCTTAGAAAATGTAGTCCATCAACAAAGGAGGTGGCTTACAAAACATTCGTTCGACGTATACTTGAGTATTGCTCAACATCGGGTTGACGGAGGAGATAGAGAAGATCCAAAGAAGAGCGGCGTGTTTCGTCACAGTGTTATTTGGTAAGCGTGATAGCGTTACGGAGATGTTTAGCAAACTCAAGTGGCAGACTCTGCAAGAGAGGCGCTCTGCATCGCGGTGTAGCTTGCTGTCCAGGTTTCGAGAGGGTGCGTTTCTGGATGAGGTATCGAATATATTGCTTCCACCTTCTTATACCTCCCGAGGAGATCACGAATGTAAAATTAGAGAGATTCGAGCGCGCACGGAGGCTTTCCACGAGTCGTTCTTCCCGCGAACCATACGCGACTGGAACAGAAAAGGGAGGTAATGACAGTGGCACGTAAAGTGCCCTCCGCCATACACCGTTGGGTGGCTTCCGGAATATAAATGTAGCTTTAGATGTAGATGTAGAATGTTGTTGGCCCTTTTCTTTTGCCGTTCTTGCAACAGGAAGGCGATGTGTTGTTCCAACATGATAATGCTCGCCCACGCACTGCCTGCGAAGCTCAACGTGCTCTGCACGCAGCTCCCCTGGCCTGTACGATCTCCGGACTTGTCGCCAATCGAGCACGTGTGGGATATGATGGAACGAGAAGCGACTCGTACCCCAACTCAACCAACAACTCATACAGAACTACGTGAACAGGTCGATTAGGCGTGACGTAACTAATCTGAGGACAGTATATGCTATCTGTACGATCAACTGCATACCAGATTCAGCGGCTGCGTTACCACCCGTGGAGACAACACTACGTACACATATGGATGTTCCAGCATGGATTGATACCTGTAACTCAGAACCGATTGTGCATTAGCTCCATACTTAACAATCACATACAACCTTTCGCTCGACGAAAGATCCGTACCCAAAGACTAGAAAGTTGCACAGGTCACTCCAATATTCAAGAAAGGCAGTAGGAGTAAATTACAGGCCCATAACGTTAACGTCGATATGCAACCGGATTTTAGAACATATTGTGTTCGAACGTAATGAATTACCTCGAAGAAAACGGTCTATTGACACACAATCAACATGGGTTTAGAAAACATCGCTTCTTGAGAAACACAAGTATCTCTTTATTCACATGAAGTGCTGAGTGCTATTGACAAGGGATTTTAGATCGATTCCGTATTTCTGGATTTCCGGAAGGCTTTTAACACTGTACCACACAAGCGTCTCGTAGTGAAATTGCGTGCTTATGGAATATCGTCTCAGTTATGTGACTGGATCTGTGATTTCCTGTCAGAGAGGTCATAGTTCGTTGTCATTGACGGAAAGTCATCGAGTAAAACAGAAGCGATTTCTGGCGTTCCCCAAGGTAGTGATATAGGCCCTTTGCTGTTCCTTATCTATATAAACGATTTGGGAGACAATTTGAGCAGCCGTCTTCGGTTGTTTGCAGATGACGCTGTCGTTTATCGACTTACAAAGTCATCAGAAGATCAAAACAAACTGCAAAACGATTTAGAAGAAATATCGGAATGGTGCGAAAAGTGGCAGTTGACCTTAAATAACGACAAGTCACAGAAATGATACAGGATTTGGGATGGACATCATTAAAAGAAAGGCGTTTTTCGTTGCGACGGAATCTTCTCACGAAATTCCAATCACCAACTTTCTCCTGCGAATGCGAAAATATTTTGTTGACACCGACTTACATAGGGAGGAACGATCACAAAGATAAAATAAGGGTAATCAGAGCTCGTACGGAAAGATATAGGTGTTCATTCTTCCCGTGGGCTATATGAGATTGGAATAATAGAGAATTGTGAAGGTGGTTCGATGAACCCTCTGCCAGGCACTTAAAAGTGATTTGCAGCGTATCGATGTAGATGTAGATATTGATTTGTAGATGTAATCATTTCATGTACCCCATATGCACTATTGCGATAATAAATCTTGAGTGAATTGGGAAGTTGTAAAAGGGTGTGCTAATTTTTTTTCCTGCAGTGTATTTAATCGTTCATTCCTTTTGGTGAACCGTCTTGGTTTACGGAACCTGTGTAATAATCTCTTCCCACGGTGAACTTGTCTACCACACTATAGTCGAGTATTAACTACGTACTCTTTAATCATGTAGTTAGAAGATAATGTCGCAACGCCCTTTCAGATTAAATGAGTTCATGTGTTCTGTCCTTAGCGTTTTTTTTTTTTTTCATTATTCTGAATGAATTCAGTTTCCTCCCCTATTATCGTCATGTCTTATTATGCTTATGTGCAAAACTCGAGGAAGAAAGTAAGTTTCGCGTGATGTGTCATTGACAATCATTGGTGAATCTAGGACCTTACATAGAAAAAACTGCTGTAGTATAGTATAGTGCAGTATAGTATAGAAGATAACTGAAAGAAATACGCAGTGATACCAACAGGAATAACACTTTTAGTGAAAGGCAACAATTACATTAAAGTGATAGCGATTTATGATGGTGCCATGAATATTACAAAAGATGCGACATGCTTGTTAATAGGAAATGTGTACAGAACATATAAACCGTTTTAAAATTTTTATTACACGTATTAATTAGAGAGTAGCGAGAACACAATATGGACTGAGAGCAAATCAGAGAAAGACGAAAATAACGAGAAGCAGCAGAAGTGAAAGTAGCGAAAAACATAAATTCAGAATTAGTGACGACGAAGTAGATGCAGTTATGGAATTCTGCTGCCTTGGAAGCAAAATAACCCCTGACGGACGGTTCAAGGAGGGCGTAAACAGCACACTAGCACTGGCAGAAAGGACATTCCTTACCGAGAGAAATCTGCTAGTATCAAAGATCGGCCTTAATCTAAGGAAGAAATTTCTGAGAACGTGGGTTTGCAATACAACATCGTACGGAAATGAACCATGGACTTTGCGAAAACTGGTTGGGAAATGAAATGAAGCGTCTGACATGTGTTGTTGCAGAAGAATGTTGAAAGTAAGGTAGACTGATAAGGTAGGGAGTGAGGAGTTTATCCGCAGAATTGACGAGCAACGGAATGTGTGGGAAACACCGACAAGACAGGATGGTCCTACATCCTTTAAGATATCGGCAAATAATGGAAGAGCTGTAGAGAGTAAAAACTGTAGAGGAATACAGAGATTGAGATATACCCAGGAAGTAATGGAGGACGTAAGTTACAAGTGCTACTCCAAGATGAAGAGTTTGGCATTGAAGAGGAATTCGTGGAGGGCCACATCGAACTGTCAGACGAGTGATGACACACAAAGGTTTTAGTTCATTAATTTCATGGTCCAGAATGAAATTTTGACTCTACAGCGGAGTGTGCGCTGATATGAGACTTCCTGGCAGATTAAAACTTCGTGCCGGACCGAGACTCGAACTCGGGACCTTTGCCTTTCGCGGGCAAGTGCTCTACAAAGGTAAACCATGTCTCCACAATATCCTTTCTTTCAGGACGACCTCCTCGAAAAACAGTCTGTCCTTTTAACACATCAACCAAACCAGACGAACTGACGTCGATGTTATACTCAGTCTCCGCATCCAAAATAGACTTGTAAATCGCAGGCTTCCATCGGAAGACACGATGTATCCTGCGACGAGGCATGCTGGCGACTATGCGCCAGCTACCGGAAACACAGGAGAGCTTCTGTGAAGTTTGGAAGGTAGGAGACGAGGTGATGGCTGGTTCAAATGGCTCTGAGCACTATGGGACTCAACTGCTGTGATCACCAGTCCCCTAGAACTTAGAACTACTTAAACCTAACTAACATAAGGACATCAAACACATCCATGCCCGAGGCAGAATTCGAACCTGCGACCGTAGCGGTCGCGCAGTTCCGGACTGAAGCGCCTAGAACCGCTCGGCCACTAAAAAAAAAAAAAAACTGAGTGAAAGGATTTAGAACGAACTTAAACGGATGTCATGTGACGTCCGCAACGACCAAACACAACGGTCAACAACGAAAAAAAAAACGTTGGTAGAGCACTTGCCCGCGGACAGCAAAGGTCCCGAGTTCGAGTCTCGGTCCGGCACAGTTTTAATCTGCCAGGAAGTTTCAATTTCATGGTCATTTAAAATAATGATAATTCCATTAGCTACGTTATTACGTCCTTGAGGAACTGGTTTCTGAACAGTTGTCATCCCTCACTCATTTATTTAAGAATGATTCATTTATTTAAGAACGATTCATTTAGTTAAGATGGTGCGCAACTTATTACAGAAGCTTTGTCCTCTTTAGACACGGCACAAGCCGGAGGGATCTGATCTTCTGGCTGTTGCCGTTAAAAAGGGCGTGCGGAACCTTAAGGGGCTCCGGAAAGGCTCAAAATCATGAAAAGTTCAATTTTTACTTTTTTGCGTTTTCTGGATCTGCAGACTATTACCTTTTAATAGATGTATAATTTATTCAATTCCGAAGACTACAACTATTTTTAAATTTTTTTTGAAATGTGTTCTACATGGGCGTGACCCACTGTGGCGCTGTTAAACTGCTGTCAAATGGTGTTATTACACTCCTGGAAATGGAAAAAAGAACACATTGACACCGGTGTGTCAGACCCACCATACTTGCTCCGGACACTGCGAGAGAGCTGTACAAGCAATGATCACACGCACGGCACAGCGGACACACCAGGAACCGCGGTGTTGGCCGTCGAATGGCGCTAGCTGCGCAGCATTTGTGCACCGCCGCCGTCAGTGTCAGCCAGTTTGCCGTGGCATACGGAGCTCCATCGCAGTCTTTAACACTGGTAGCATGCCGCGACAGCGTGGACGTGAACCGTATGTGCAGTTGACGGACTTTGAGCGAGGGCGTATAGTGGGCATGCGGGAGGCCGGGTGGACGTACCGCCGAATTGCTCAACACGTGGGGCGTGACGTCTCCACAGTACATCGATGTTGTCGCCAGTGGTCGGCGGAAGGTGCACCTGCCCGTCGACCTGGGACCGGACCGCAGCGACGCACGGATGCACGCCAAGACCGTAGGATCCTACGCAGTGCCGTAGGGGACCGCACCGCCACTTCCCAGCAAATTAGGGACACTGTTGCTCCTGGGGTATCGGCGAGGACCATTCGCAACCGTCTCCATGAAGCTGGGCTACGGTCCCGCACACCGTTAGGCCGTCTTCCGCTCACGCCCCAACATCGTGCAGCCCGCCTCCAGTGGTGTCGCGACAGGCGTGAATGGAGGGACGAATGGAGACGTGTCGTCTTCAGCGATGAGAGTCGCTTCTGCCTTGGTGCCAATGATGGTCGTATGCGTGTTTGGCGCCGTGCAGGTGAGCGCCACAATCAGGACTGCATACGACCGAGGCACACAGGGCCAACACCCGGCATCATGGTGTGGGGAGCGATCTCCTACACTGGCCGTACACCACTGGTGATCGTCGAGGGGACACTGAATAGTGCACGGTACATCCAAACCGTCATCGAACCCATCGTTCTACCATTCCTAGACCGGCAAGGGAACTTGCTGTTCCAACAGGACAATGCACGTCCGCATGTATCCCGTGCCACCCAACGTGCTCTAGAAGGTGTAAGTCAACTACCCTGGCCAGCAAGATCTCCGGATCTGTCCCCCATTGAGCATGTTTGGGACTGGATGAAGCGTCGTCTCACGTGGTCTGCACGTCCAGCACGAACGCTGGTCCAACTGAGGCGCCAGGTGGAAATGGCATGGCAAGCCGTTCCACAGGACTACATCCAGCATCTCTACGATCGTCTCCATGGGAGAATAGCAGCCTGCATTGCTGCGAAAGGTGGATATACACTGTACTAGTGCCGACATTGTGCATGCTCTGTTGCCTGTGTCTATGTGTCTGTGGTTCTGTCAGTGTGATCATGTGATGTATCTGACCCCAGGAATGTGTCAATAAAGTTTCCCCTTCCTGGGACAATGAATTCACGGTGTTCTTATTTCAATTTCCAGGAGTGTATTAACGTCCGTGTTCATCAGGTACATTTTAGTGATGTGAGATAAAGTATGTGTTGTGGCTAACCTGTGATGGTTCAATATATATCGCTGGTGTGATTGTCGATTGTTTCATGTTTATTTATTCTGTCGTTATCTCGTAAATATTCGCTATTAATTCTGTTTCTTGAGTCTCTGTTTTGTTGAAGTATAATAATGAGTGAAAGTAAAGTTATTAGAAATCCTCTGAAGGCTTTTAAGAAAAGGAGAAATGTTGGAAAGCCAAAGGTATGTGTTATTACTGTAAACAATAAAGACGATGAAAATCCCCAACATAGTTTGTGTCCC
The DNA here is from genome assembly GCF_023898315.1 of Schistocerca nitens. Lineage (NCBI taxonomy): Eukaryota > Metazoa > Arthropoda > Insecta > Orthoptera > Acrididae > Schistocerca > Schistocerca nitens. The sequence continues at coordinate 44,035,911 of NC_064622.1, forward strand.
AAAGAAGAAGACAGTTGGTGTAAATATAACAAAGGATTGCTAACTGGTGAAGTGTACACTCATAAGCATAGTCTGCCTCATGCAATAATGGAGGTGATAAAACCTATTTTCAGAGACTTAGCAGCACCTGAACTGTTGAAACAGTGTATTCACGGAAAAACTCAAAACCCCAATGAAAGTGTAAATAGTGTTATATGGTCGAGAATCCCCAAGACTGTATTTGTTGGAATAGAAACACTTCACTTTGGTGTGTATGATGCTGTTGCGACTTTCAATGATGGCAACATTGTAAGGTTCAAGGTATTTAGAAATATGGGAATGAAGATAGGTTCTAACATGGTACGAGCGATGCTTGCTTTAGACAAGGAACGCCTTCGGGCTGCAGACAGGGCTGTAAAGAGTCTAGAAATACAAGCAAGAGTAAACAGGAGGAGGAACAAGAGGAAGCTGGAGGAGGAGTTTGCAGAGGATGAAGATAATCCATCCTATGGACCTGGAATGCACTAAAAAGTTAATCCAATCTTTGTCGCTCGATTCCCAAAACTTTTATTTTCTCATACTAATTACATGTTTTCTAAGGATCTTCCAAACATATTTGTTTCAAACTTTCAGTAAATGTTACACAGTACCTTCTGCATAATTTAACACAGCCTTTTTCCAAAAAACTGTATATTTTTGAATATATAAATAAAAAATTGCAAAAAAATGTTGTGAATTTTCATTACAATTGAAAAAAAATCATCTTTAGTAGCTGAACTAAAATTTTGTAAAATCCCTGTGTTAAGTTGTAGCCCATATTCCAATAAATAATCTGTAAAAAGTTCAACTTCCTACCTCAAATACTTTGTGAGGAAAGATGTAATTTATAAGCGTTATTTTAACATTGCAAGTATAGGGCGTTCCGGAGCCCCTTAAGAAATAAGCTTCCACTCCCACCCGGTCTATTTTCCGTCTACGAACGTCGCAAACGGAAAGAAGGTCCTGCCATGGTGTCCTTACATAAAGAAACAAGGCTGACATCTCTCATGACCCCGCAATTCTAGGGTGGCTTCAGTGCATTGTTGATACGTGATCACTATAGGAACTGGTGGTCCTGATCCCAGGCTGTGAGACTCAGAATCACTCAGGTCTAAGCTGTGACTGCTGTGACCGTCGCTCTGCCAAAATTCAGCACTGTTTCTGTGTATCACCGACCTCTTCGGGCCCAGTTCACATCAAATGGCTCTGAGCACTATGGGACTTAACATCTGAGGTCATCAGTCCCCTAGAACTTAGAACTACTTACACCTAACCAACCTCACGACACCACACACATCCATGCCCGAGGCAGGATTCGAACCTGCGACCGTAGCGGTCGCGCGGTTCCAGACTGAAGCGCCTAGAACCGCTCGGCCAGAACGGCCGGCTCGGGCCCAGTCAATTTGATACCTATTCACTGTTGTAAGACATCGAGGGAGGCGTCAAAATGCGCCATGTTCCCACGCGCCGTACGAACTGTATGTGGTTCATTAGCATGTGTCGTTGTGTGGGGACAAACGGCAGTGCTGCAAACACACACACAGAGGGACATTGCTGAGAACAAAGGCAACTGGCAGCTGCCCACAGGAGTCAGTCAGCCCACGCCGTCACATTCCGCCAACACCCACTGGCTGCCACGGCGGACTCTGTTCTGCATTTGCGTCAGTGCAAACCTTGCTCGCAGAACATTCGATAATTTGCCTCACTGAGAACCATGACGCACAACAGTTCCACGATAATACTTGTGTAACGATACGTTACTCTTTAGTACAAATCCGTCATGCACTATCTGATCAAAAGCATGCGGACACCCCCACGTAATTAGGAATTGACCACTAGATGTCACAAAAGGTAGGCCCGCCAGTATAAATGACGATAATGCGTGTAGCTAGGCTGCGGGGAGCCTTGCCGCTTGGCGTCAAGTCCTTTTAGCTGACGCCACTTCGGCGACTTGCGTGTGGCTGAGGATGAAATGATGAAGAAGACGACAGAACAGGCAGTCCTCGAGCGGAGAAAATCTCCGATCCGGCTGCGAATCGAACCCGGGCCCCTCGCATGGCACTCCGCCGCGTTGGCCACTCAACTATGGGTAGAGACAAAAGTTTAAAAGGAGGCGGCGAGACCTGTGTTGTCGGTATAGAAGCAGTAGCAGCGGATGACGATGATGATGATTTTTGTTTACGGGGCGCTCAACTAAGTAGTTATCAGCGCGTACTAATGTCCAATCTTTACAGTTACCTACCTCGCCATCTCTTGAATGATGATGAAATGATGAAGACAACACAGACACCCAATCCCCGGGTGGAGAAAAACCCCGATCTGGCCGGGAATCGAACCCAGGACCCATTGGTCCAGAGGCAGCAACGTTAACCGCTAGATCAAGAGCTGCGGACAATAACAGCGGAATTTGTCAGTCAGCATGGCTGAATGACTTCATTAGATGTCACCTGAGTAATAAATGCATGAGGGACATTGCAAGCGATCTAAAGTTGCCCAAGTCGACTGTTAGTGATGTGACTGTGAAGTAGAACAGCGAAGTAGCAACCAGGGCTAAACCAAAACTAGACACATTTTATGTATTCACGGACAGGGACCATCGAGCGTTTCGGAGAGCGGTGGAATAAAAATTGCATGAAATCGGTGGGAGGAACAACTAGTAATTCCAAAGTGATTCCAGCAGTCTACCTAACAAATGTTGATGGTGTTAGGACAGCAACTACCCACAAATTTGCTTTCAGTTCCTTTATTCAGATGGTACCTTTACCAGTTTCTAACCGTTGTGATTCATCTTCAGACGGTTTACACGCTTTCCTTATGACATGTGGTGTGTTTTTTACAGATTAACTGTCCTAAAACATAAATAATACACTCGTTGTTGAATTTAATGTAAAGAGGACGTTCAAGAAACATAAAATTAACCTGATGAAAACGTCTCTTATCATTAAATTCAACAGAGAGTGTGTTATTTATATTTTAGGACAGTTAATCTGTAAAAAACACACAACATGTCATAAGGAAAGCGTGTAAACCGTCTGAAGATGAGTCACAACGATTCGAAACCGGAAACGGTAGCCTTTGTGTAAAGGAACTGAAACTAAATTTCTGGCTGGTTGCTGTCCTAACACCATCAACATTTGTCTTCAAAAAACAGCCATCCGTCATGTCATCATTTGACAAAATTGCATCGGTCTAGCTAACACAATGGTTGCGCGTAGGCAGTTATAAGGAATGGGGTGTAATAGTCGAGCAGATACTCGTAGGCCGCACATCCCTAACCGACGCTTGAAATGGTGTAAAGAGCGACAGCACTGGATAGTAGATGACTGGAAGCGGGCATTCTGAGGGATGAATCTCGCTATAGCCTGTGGCAATCCGATCGACGCGTGTGGGGTTGGCGAACGCCTGGAGAACATCAGCTGCCTTCACGTCTAGTGTCGACAGTGAAGTACGGAGGAGGTGGTGTTGCAAGGTGCGGCTGATTCTAGTGGTTAAAGTGTAGTCCCCTCATCGTGCTGAAGAAGACGCTGAATGCGGAAGGATATGAACACCTTTTGCGGCACTGTGTATTGCGAGCAATAGAGGAACAATTCGGAGAGCATGACTGCTTGTATCAGCATGACGGTGGACCCTGTCCCAAAACAACATACGTGAGGCAACGATTTCTGAACAATGACATTCTTGAAATAGACTGTCCTGACCAGGGTCCCAGCCAGAATCCGATGGAACGCCTTCCGGGTGATTTAGAACGTATACTTCGCACTATACCTCAGTGTCCGACATCACTAACCTAAAATAAAATTAAATGACGTAGAACAAGCACAGTAACGAGATATCTAGGGGTATTTCTGAACGAACGTCGTAACTTTGCACAACATGTAGAGGAAGCAGGCTGGAAAGGTACCAACGTAATGAATAAAATTATAATCATTGCAAATAGGCAATTTCTGCTCGCCTTGAAGACAATTTCACCAATCTACACACCTGGAAATGGAAAAAAGAACACATTGACACCGGTGTGTCAGACCCACCATACTTGCTCCGGACACTGCGAGAGGGCTGTACAAGCAATGATCACACGCACGGCACAGCGGACACACCAGGAACCGCGGTGTTGGCCGTCGAATGGCGCTACCTGCGCAGCATTTGTGCACCGCCGCCGTCAGTGTCAGCCAGTTTGCCGTGGCATACGGAGCTCCATCGCAGTCTTTAACACTGGTAGCATGCCGCGACAGCGTGGACGTGAACCGTATGTGCAGTTGACGGACTTTGAGCGAGGGCGTATAGTGGGCATGCGGGAGGCCGGGTGGACGTACCGCCGAATTGCTCAACACGTTGGGGCGTGAGGTCTCCACAGTACATCGATGTTGTCGCCAGTGGTCGGCGGAAGGTGCACCTGCCCGTCGACCTGGGACCGGACCACAGCGACGCACGGATGCACGCCAAGACCGTAGGATCCTACGCAGTGCCGTAGGGGACCGCACCGCCACTTCCCAGCAAATTAGGGACACTGTTGCTCCTGGGGTATCGGCGAGGACCATTCGCAACCGTCTCCATGAAGCTGGGCTACGGTCCCGCACACCGTTAGGCCGTCTTCCGCTCACGCCCCAACATCGTGCAGCCCGCCTCCAGTGGTGTCGCGACAGGCGTGAATGGAGGGACGAATGGAGACGTGTCGTCTTCAGCGATGAGAGTCGCTTCTGCCTTGGTGCCAATGATGGTCGTATGCGTGTTTGGCGCCGTGCAGGTGAGCGCCACAATCAGGACTGCATACGACCGAGGCACACAGGGCCGACACCCGGCATCATGGTGTGGGGAGCGATCTCCTACACTGGCCGTACACCACTGGTGATCGTCGAGGGGACACTGAATAGTGCACGGTACATCCAAACCGTCATCGAACCCATCGTTCTACCATTCCTAGACCGGCAAGGGAACTTGCTGTTCCAACAGGACAATGCACGTCCGCATGTATCCCGTGCCACCCAACGTGCTCTAGAAGGTGTAAGTCAACTACCCTGGCCAGCAAGATCTCCGGATCTGTCCCCCATTGAGCATGTTTGGGACTGGATGAAGCGTCGTCTCACGCGGTCTGCACGTCCAGCACGAACGCTGGTCCAACTGAGGCGCCAGGTGGAAATGGCATGGCAAGCCGTTCCACAGGACTACATCCAGCATCTCTACGATCGTCTCCATGGGAGAACAGCAGCCTGCATTGCTGCGAAAGGTGGATATACACTGTACTAGTGCCGACATTGTGCATGCTCTGTTGCCTGTGTCTATGTGCCTGTGGTTCTGTCAGTGTGATCATGTGATGTATCTGACCCCAGGAATGTGTCAATAAAGTTTCCCCTTCCTGGGACAATGAATTCACGGTGTTCTTATTTCAATTTCCAGGAGTGTATATTAGCATCCGTCGTAGGATATGGTGCGAGCGTCTGGGCTCACAGATTGCAGCTAGTGAACCTAGCCTTTAATAGTGGGAAGAGTTCAACAGGGGCCTACGGCACTACCCCGAATAATGCTTTGTTAGTGATTCTAGGAATATCGCCAGTGGCCTTTTACTGGTCAACGAAAGGCAATCAAATGCAAGTGCGAAGGGTGCTTGGAACTGAGGCCAGTTCGAAAAAACGAAGTAAGAGATCGCATATTACAACAGTGACCAAATGAATGGTACACTTCAGGCACTGGCAGGAGAACATACAAATTTCTGAAACTGCCTGGCAGATTGAAACTGTGTGCCGGACCGAGACTGGAACTCGGGACCTTTGTCTTTCGCGGTCAAGTGCTCTACTATTGAAGCTGTGAGGGCGGGTTGTGAGTCGTGCTTGGGTAGCTCAGAGGTAGAGTACTTGCCCCCGAAAGGCAAAGGTCCCGAGTTCGAGTCTCGGTCCGGCACACACTTTTAATCTACCCGGAAGTTTCATATCAGCGCAAACTCCGCTGCAGAGTGAAAATCTCATTCTGCATACAAATTTCTCTCTAACATTACAGAGAGATTCCAAACGAGATAACCCATCGAGTGAATTGATACATAAACTGACTGGCCATGGCACGTATGCCACGTATCTATACAGAATCAGAAGATAAATGAACGAAATCTGCGCCTGCGGTAGTGTGGGCACACCAGATCACACACTGTGAGACTATGAAGATACAGCGAGTAATGGATGTCAAGTATTAAGGATGTTGGATCAAAAATCAGCACTAAGGAGCGATTCGATCTGGCGCATCTTGGACGATACTGCAGCCGCAGTATCCAGGAAGGCCGAGGAAGACTTCACGAGGCATTCAACTGTAAGTCATCACGCTGCCTTCCAGGCTAGACAACATACTCCGCAGATGGAGAGAACATGACTGACGTTTGCGACCACTGAGTGAAATACTGTCCCAAGAATCTTCATTTGGTTGGTGCAAGTGATAATGGAAGTGTGGACTTTATGACGTAACAGTGACGGTGGAATTACTCGCTGCAGTGGAATTGCTGCCGCCTCGCTGCACGACGCCCAAGGAACCCACCAGACTACGGCTGTTCACCGGAATAATATGAGGGCGGGTCGAGTAGCGGAGACAACAATCTACAAGTTAAACGCACCAAAATAAATGAACAAACAGAGAACAAATTCTAGTGTTTTTGTAGTAGATTAGTAGCTGGGTAATTTGTTAAGGTTTTTAATGGAGTTTTGTAATAATAGAAGTGGTTGTGGCTTTTTTCTTTTTTAAAATCTCTCTCTTTTTAAGAAAATTAAGTATCAGAAATAGATAATTAATATACAATTTATAACTGTCCAAAATTTCAATTGTATGCCTATTTTGAATTTTTAGATAATAGGCTGAAGAATAAATAAATCACTAACTTCACTGGTTTCGGATTTTGATGGAGAAAGAGCTGCCATTCCTCCACAGATATTCAAACACTTCACTGCACCTGCCCCCAGCAGAGCCGAGCCATCATAAAGTCGAAGGGAGGGCACGCCTCGTATTAACGTCCACTAATTGGTGGACTTCTGGTCAGGTGACCACAGGGTTATAAACACAAGGTCAAACAGGAGTAATGCAGGAGTAGGTTTAATAATGAATAGGAAAATAGGAACGCGGGTAAGCTACTACAAACAGCTTAGTGAACGCATTATTGTGGCCAAGATAGATACGAAGCCCACACCTACTACAGTAGTACAAGTTTATATGCCAACTAGCTCTGCAGATGACGAAGAAATTGAAGAAATGTATGATGAAATAAAAGAAATTATTCAGATAGTGAAGGGAGACGAAAATTTAATAGTCATGGGTGACTGGAATTCGAGTGTAGGAAAAGGGAGAGAAGGAAACGTAGTAGGTGAATATGGATTGGGGCTAAGAAATGAAAGAGGAAGCCGCCTGGTAGAATTTTGCACAGAGCACAATTTAATCATAGCTAACACTTGGTTTAAGAATCATGATAGAAGGTTGTATACATGGAAGAACCCTGGAGATACTAAAAGGTATCAGATAGATTATATAATGGTAAGACAGAGATTTAGGAACCAGGTTTTAAATTGTAAGACATTTCCAGGGGCAGATGTGGACTCTGACCACAATCTATTGGTTATGACCTGTAGATTAAAACTGAAGAAACTGCAAAAAGGTGGGAATTTAAGGAGATGGGACCTGGATAAACTGAAAGAACCAGAGGTTGTACTGAGTTTCAGGGAGAGCATAAGGGAACAATTGACAGGAATGGGGGAAAGAAATACAGTAGAAGAAGAATGGGTAGCTTTGAGGGATGAAGTAGTGAAGGCAGCAGAGGATCAAGCAGGTAAAAAGACGAGGGCCAATAGAAATCCTTGGGTAGCAGAAGAAATATTGAATTTAACTGATAAAAGGAGAAAATATAAAAATGCAGTAAATGAAGCAGGCAAAAAGGAATACAAACGTCTCAAAAATGAGATCGACAGAAAGTGCAAAATGGCTAAGCAGGGATGGCTAGAGGACAAATGTAAGGATGTAGAGGCTTGTCTCACTAGGGGTAAGATAGATACTGCCTACAGGAAAATTAAAGACACCTTTGGAGAGAAGAGAACCACTTGTATGAATATCAAGAGCTCAGAGGGCAACCCAGTTCTAAGCAAAGAAGGGAAGGTAGAAAGGTGGAAGGAGTATATAGAGGGTTTATACAAGGGCGATGTACTTGAGGACAATATTATGCAAATGGAAGAGGATGTAGATGAAGATGAAATGGGAGATACGATACTGCGTGAAGAGTTTGACAGAGCACTGAAAGACCTGAGTCGAAACAAGGCCCCCGGAGTAGACAACATTCCATTAGAACTACTGACGGCCTTGGGAGAGCCAGTCATGATAAAACTCTACCATCTGGTGAGCAAGATGTGTGAAACAGGCGAAATACCCTCAGACTTCAAGAAGAATATAATAATTCCAATCCCAAAGAAAGCAGGTGTTGACAGATGTGAGAATTACCGAACAATCAGTTTAATAAGCCACAGCTGCAAAATACTAACAGAGCACTGAATTCTTTACAGACGAATGGAAAAACTAGTAGAAGCCGACCTCGGGGACGATCAGTTTGGATTCCGTAGAAATACTGGAACACGTGAGGCAATACTGACCTTACGACTTATCTTAGAAGAAAGATTAAGGAAAGGCAAACCTACGTTTCTAGCATTTGTAGACTTAGAGAAAGCTTTTGACAATGTTGACTGGAATACTCTCTTTCAAATTCTAAAGGTGGCAGGGGTAAAATACAGGGAGCGAAAGGCTATTTACAATTTGTACAGAAACCAGATGGCAGTTATAAGAGTCGAGGGACATGAAAGGGAAGCAGTGGATGGGAAGGGAGTAAGACAGGGTTGTAGCCTCTCCCCGACGTTATTCAATCTGTATATTGAGCAAGCAGTAAAGGAAACAAAAGAAAAATTCGGAGTAAGTATTAAAATCCATGGAGAAGAAATAAAAACTTTGAGGTTCGCCGATGACATTGTAATTCTGTCAGAGACAGCAAAGGACTTGGAAGAGCAGTCAAAACGAGGATAATGGAATGTAGTCGAATTAAGTCGGGTGATGTTGAGGGTATTAGATTAGGAAATGAGACACTTAAAGTAGTAAAGGAGTTTTGCTGTTTGGGGAGCAAAATAACTGATGATGGTCGAAGTAGAGAGGATATAAAATGTAGACTGGCAATGGCAAGGAAAGCGTTTCTCAAGAAGAGAAATTTGTTAACATCGAGTATAGATTTGTCAGGAAGTCATTTCTGAAAGTATTTGTATGGAGTGTAGCCATGTATGGAAGTGAAACATGGACGGTAAATAGTTTGGACAAGAAGAGAATAGAAGCTTTCGAAATGTGGTGCTACAGAAGAATGCTGAAGATTAGATGGGTAGATCACATAACTAATGAGGAGGTACTGAATAGGATTGGGGAGAAGAGAAGTTTGTGGCATAACTTGACCAGAAGAAGGGATCGGTTGGTAGGACATGTTCTGAGGCATCAAGGGATCACCAATTTAGTATTGGAGGGCAGCGTGGAGGGTAAAAATCATAGGGGGAGACCAAGAGATGAATACACTAAGCAGATTCAGAAGGATGTAGGCTGCAGTAGGTACTGGGAGATGAAGAAGCTTGCACAGGATAGAGTAGCATGGAGAGCTGCATCAAACCAGTCTCAGGACTGAAGACCACAACATCAACAACAATTGGTGCCAGGATACTTCTGATCAGATAGCGTAGACTGCTACACCTTCTTTCAAAAAGAAATCTCGTAGGCTGCTGAGAGATCAAAGCGTTTCAACTGAGGAAATAGGCACGGTTCATTTCCCTTTCCAAGAAAGGCCGTCGAACACACGCACACAACCAGAGGTATATATCGCTGATTTTAGTCTGTTGTACGATGTCTGAACACGTTTTATGATCGCGTATTACGATGTTTCTGGAGACTGAAACATCTCTCTGGAAAGAACTGGACCAGAAAACTGTCATCCTATATAAAATAATGGAGAGGTCGTCTAAGGAATACGTAACTCTTATTTTAATTTCATCGAATGGTTTTGAATGGTCCATAGTTGTTCCACTCTGTATACCAAAGCAAAGCTCGAGGGCTCCCTGTCATCCAAAGCGGTGAGATCACGTCCGGTGGGATTTCAGGCCCACGATGTCCTTATACAAGGGCTGAATTGTCCGCGGTGGTCTTACCAATGGCAAAATTTGCCTCGAACGTCTTCGTGTTGTATATCGCACTGCAAACAGTCGTTTTTGAGAGCGAAATGAGCGCCCTTATGGGAGGGGTGATTTCATTGACGCCTTTATGCCACTGCCTGAGGTCTTTTCTCGGCAATTCTGAGTGGCGGTGTGTTTGAAATGTTTTTCTCGGCTACCCATACGATACCTGCTGTTCTGACCTACATTGCAGAGGCGTCAAACGAAGAGGTGAAATATGGCTAAGAAGGGCTGTCACGATCTTCCCATCTTCCACAGTGGTGTTGTGTTGGTGTTTGGTGCCAATGTGACATCGATAGCCAGCATCAGAGCCCACATGAACTGGGCTCGGGCCTTTTTCGCACCTTGCAGTTTGAAGCATCGCTGATCACCAGAGTGATGTAGCAGGGCGCCTCGCTTCTGCAGCATTACAGAGCAATGTTGTAGGCATCGTTAAGCCAAATCTATTCGTCGCAGTGGTAGACAATTACAGGGCTTCAAAAAAGTTATCGTTTAATTGTGTTGCCTAGTGTATGAAGCACCTACAGTATGTTATTACATACAGTATCTTTCTTTATTGAAGCCAGTTTCATTAACCTGTTCCCATCATCAAACGTCTACCTAGATGTGTTATATATATGTAGAGTTCTAAAGCCACCGTAGGCTACCGTACACTGTAGTAAGTAAGCGTAGACTAGTGTAGTTCTTCTTGTAGTTTGTGTCAGTTAAGGTTGTACCCTCGTTACCTGTTTGTCAGGTGTATTGCATACCTGTCGGGCGCTACCTCATAGCGATCGCTTTCTTTGTGTAGGCAATCAGTGTCTTACTAGATTCCGCTAAAAACCGGAAGCGGTCAACCGTCTAGAAAATGAATGGGGATACATAAAGGGCCAGGTAACCTACGGAAAACTACTGAAAATTTTTGTTCTACATAGTTATCCTCCTGTCTGTTACTTACAAGTAAACATTGTTTTTTGGGCTAATTCATTAGGCCAAACTAAAGTTTTCCGAGCCCAAAAACGTGTCGTACTATTACTTGAGGTAAGAACTCAAGAATGTCCTGCAGAGAGCTTTTTAAGAAAATGAAGTTACTAACTACTGCTTCCCCATATATTTATCCCTTAATCAAATTTGTCATTAAATATATACCATTTTTTTCACACCTACAGCTCAATTCAAGGAGTCAGTACCAGATATAAGAATAACTTCCACAAAAATTTGAAGTCAAGTACTTTAGTTCGGAATTGCTATTCAGCAATACAGATTTTCAATAACATACCAGTTCAGTTTGAGGAGAATCTAAAGGATTTATTAATGGTCAAATTCTTCTAATTCAGTGATGGATATGAATTCCTTAATAGAACCGACTGAGGTGTGTATGTTATTAATAACATCTCATAATATGAATATTGCGTACAGTCTGACTTGTGTAAAAATTTTGTGCAGTAACGCGACCATTTTTTTAATTTGTTTTGTTTTATTTGATGATGTATGGCTACAACTCCCTAAGTATTATCATATGCACCTAAATGTATTGAACATTTAAGGTGCTGATGACCGCGGAGTTGAGCGCCCCACAAATCAAACTTCAACACTTAATATTTGGTGACAAGTTTTATATCCTTTTAAACGTAATATGAAGGATGTTGTAGTAAAAATAAAGAAAACAATACAGATTCATCACGTAGCGCTAGAAAACGCAATTTCCTCAACAAAAAGGCAAAATAAAAACAAAACTGCAAAACACAAATAAATCAAACATCACTTCAATATTTTGTTGAATTTACGTAAAACGTGTTTCTATTATTCATAAACAACTTTCGCATTTATCAATAATAACAGGAAACTTGATCGTGATAAAGAACGTTCTATCGAGTACAAAATAAAAACAATAATCATAAATATCTTTTATGTTTGTGTATGTTAACAGTACTCGCATCAAAAGTAATTGCTTTGGTTAAATTAAAGCGCAGAAGTTACGCGATCAACTAGTTTTTATTACTTACAAATTGCGATTTATATTCAATAAGGATATAAAATACGTTGTGCACTAACACTGAATGACGTGCGATTCTAATTATTTGCAAAACAAAGAACTAAACGAACAAAAAACAAAGAGAAGTCGTCGGCTTCCACTTTCTCTCGTATCCATTTATGTTCCTTTCTCTACCAGAGCTACCATTACTGCCGATAATCCTACCTTTTACAACGTCATTTATGTAGTGCATCAAATCTACCCAACCGCAGTTTTGGTAGAGCGCAGCTCCAGTTACAAAACAGTGGAATTCTCAACTTCTGACCTGCTACTGCTCAGAAATCAAAATATATTCTACACATTGCAATATAACTTCCGCTAATTGACAGGCAAGAAAAATTAACGAGTACTGAGGACTTGGGTGAAGTTCCGCTTTCAACAACGCAAGAAGTTTTGGCCTATAACTGTCGCGAAAAATTACAGAAAACTTAAATCGCGACTGCCGCGCAGGTACTTGATACTCCTCGTCCAGAATATCAGCCCAGTACGTTAACCATTGCGTAACATCGCTACACCGCTCCAACGAACGACGTAATGTACAACTCTTTGCATTCCAGGGCCTGAGATCACGCACAGAAGATTTAGAGTTACTCGATGTCGTTTCCGAAAGAGACATCAAAACAACTTTGCCGATCAACAACTATTTCCAATTAGTGCGCCCAGTGAGTGCCGAGTTATTGTCTTGAGTGCGATAGCGCGGTAGCTAGCGACGAAGTAATTTTAGCCCGTTAGTTACACTGTATCGGGTTTGGCCAGAAGCCAGCGCGCCGTCGTTTACAGGTGGTTACGTAGAGTAGCGTGTCCGGAGGTGCTACGTCAAAGTCAGGCAGCCACCACGGCGACGTTAAATAACAGCTCAAGTTGCGTAATATCCCCCTACAGGAACACAGGACGGAGGAGAGCAAAGGCTGCAGGCGATGTTGAAAGAAGTTGACCAAACAGAAATTAAGAATCTCCTATAAAGTGCGCTAGTGTTGTGAGAGCGTTGAGCAGTTAGCTTCTTCGTGGCTGCTTAAATATTCTCCGTTATCGGATCTAGCGAAGGAACATCACGCTAATGGCTAGGCCTCAAAGTGTTAGGCCTCAGCGTGCGCTTACATATCCAACGCAAACAAAAAGTGAGCTTCCTATAAATTCCTTCCTCATGCTTTTTCTCTCCGATAACTTCCACAGACGGAAAGGCTCCTATCTTTTTATCTGATTATAAATCCAGTAACAGACCACAAATGTTTAACAGTCAGGCTAAAACCTTAGATCAACGATTACCATCTTCCGATCTTAGGCGATGCAGTATACAACACTACTGGCCATTAAAATTGCTACACCAATAAGAAATGCAGATGATAAGCGGGTATTCATTGGACAAATATATTATACTAGAACTGACATGTGATTACATTTTCACGCAATTTGGGTGCATAGACCCTGAGAAAGCAGTACCCAGAACAATCACCTCTGGCCGTAATAACGGCGTTTATACGCCTGAGCATTGAGTCAAACAGAGCTTGGAAGGCGTGTACAGGTACAGCTGCTCTTGCAGCTGCAACACGATACCACAGTTCATCAAGAGTAGTGACTGCCGTATTGTGACGAGCCAGTTACTCGGCCACCATTGGCCAGACGTTTTCAGTTGGTGATAGATCTGGAGAATGTGCCGGCCAGGGCAGCACTCGAACATATTCTGTATCCAGAAAGGCCCATACAGAACCTGCAACATGCGGTCTTGCATTATCCTGCTGAAATGTAGGGTTTCGCAGGGATCGAATGAAGGGTAGAGCCACGGGACGTAAAACATCTGAAATGTAACGTCCACTATTCAGAGTGCCGTCAATGCGATCAAGAGGTGACCGAGGCGTGTAACCAATGGAACCCCATACAATCACGCCGGGTGATACGCCAGTATGGCGATGACGAATACACGATTCCAATGTGCGTTCACCGCGATTTCGCCGAACACGGATGCGACCGTCATGATGCTGTAAGCAGAACCTGTATTCATCCGAAAAAATGACGTTTTGCCATTCGTGCACCCAGGTTCGTCGTTGAGTACACCATCGCAGGCGCTCCTGTCTGTGATGCAGCGTCAAGAGTAACCGCAGCCATGGTCCCCGAGCTGATAGTCCATGCTGCTGCCAACGTCGTCTAACTGTTCGTGCAGATGGTTGTTGTCTTGCAAACGTCGCCATCTGTTGACTCAGGGATCGAGACGTGGCGGCACTATCCGTTACAGCCATGCGGATAAGATGCCTCTCATCTCGACTGCTAGTGATACGATGCCGTTGGGATCCTGCACGGCGTTCGTATTACCCTCCTGAACCCACCGATTCCATATTCTGCTAACAGTCATTGGATCTCGACCAACGCGATCAGCAATGTCGCGATACGATAAACCGCAGTCGCGAAAGGCTACAATCCGACCTTTATCAAATCAGGAAACGTGATGGTACGCATTTCTCCTCCTTACACGAGCCATCACAACAAAGTTTCACCAGGTAACGTCGGTCAACTGCTTTTTTATATGAGAAATCGGTTGGAAACTTTCCTCATGTCAGCACGTTGTAGGTGTCGCCACTGGCGCCAACCTTGTGTGAATGCTCTGAAAAGCTAATCATTTGCATATCACAGCATCTTCTTCCTGTCGGTTAAATTTCGCGTCTGTAGCACGTCATCTTCGTGGTGTAGCAATTTTAATGGTCAGTCGTGTACACATATCGTATATATAGTCGCAGTACCTGCATTAAATTTCCCACAAAAGGGTATTATTCATTTTTCTCTAGGACTAATAATTTGTGCCTAGAGACCGTAAGAGTAATGAAAACTTGCGCGACGCGCGTGTGTTGTAGCTTAAGTAGTTTTTGTAACCGAATTTGAGGTAGCTGGCCCGACACGATAGAACACAAGTGCCCTGTATCAAACTATTTGCCTCAGCCTCCTCCACACCACTGTGGTACATTAAAACAGTGAAAATGTTCGAATAATACAGTAAATTAAAAAAGAAACAATTTACATTAAACGTGCTTTATCTCTGAAACCAACCAGAAAAGGACATATGTTCATACGAAGTTTCTTGTTCATAATCACAAATACCATCACCCCTCAAAGCATGTACCTTTCCTCCCAATTTACGCTGTATAGATAGTATCATCATAATAATTAGCCATATAACTTCGTGACAAAGTTACAATTTTGAGTACCATGAACATCCATTGCGACGCATATGTTGACACTTTGAGGAAAGAAGATGGTGATTGTTGATCGAAATTAGTAACCTGACTGATAAACATTTATAGTCTATTACTGGATTTACTGCCAAATAAACCGAGCGAGGTGGCGCAGTGGTTAGTACACTGGACTCGCATTCGGGAGGACAACAATTCAATTCCGCGTCCGGCCATCCTGATTAGGTTTCCCGTGATTTCCTTAAATCGCTTCGGGCAAATGCTGGGATGATTCCCCATCCTTCCCTAGTCCCATGGGACCGATGACCTCGCTGTTTGGTCCCCTTCCCCAAATCAACCAACCAACCAACCAACCAACAATCAAATAAATTCTGGATCTCTGGAATATTTTACTGTGAAGATATGAGAGAAAGTACCACCACAGCTGTATCTTGAGAATATCTTTATACTATCACACGACTAGTTTCGGCGGCACATTACCGCCATTCTCAGGCCCCACCACTCCCAAAGGAGTATTTGCTTTCCTTAGCTCACTTACTGTGGGATCCTTGTTACTAGCACACTTGGGCTAGCTTTCATCAGGAGTCTATACTCGACATCCTGTTGTCTCCTATGCCATGGCAATGGCATACTCCTGTGGCAGTGATAGGGCCTGAGGATGGCTGTGATGTGCCACCGAAGCTAGTCAAATGGTTCAAATGGCTCTGAGCACTATGGGACTTAACTTCTGAGGTCATCAGTTCCCTAGAACTTAGAACTACTTAAACCTAACTAAAGGACATCACACACATCCATGCCCGAGGCAGGATTCGAACCTGCGACCGTAGCGGTCGCGCGGTTCCAGAATGTAGCGCCTAGAACCGCTCGGCCACTTCGGCCGGCATGGCAATTTTCTTAGACATATTAATGACCTGCGTTCAAGAGCGATGCCTTTAAAGACTTCAAGAGATCTTGTATACTAATCCAAGATGATTGTTATATACAATTTCGGTGCGGCTAATCGTGTGGTTTCATGCTACGGAGCAAATGATTGCTGAAGCAGGAGGAAGACATGTCAGAAGAAGAGAGGGTGGCTTCTACGAGAGATGGGAGACGGTTACTGAACACCCGCTCAGACTGAGAGAAGATGAAGGTGCTGTAGAAGTAATGAACGAATGTATGTGTGAGCAGCAAACGGCCATCCATCCAACCAACACAAAAACAAAACTCTGACTCATTTCAACTGCTATAGAAGAGAAGGCCAGGTTGAGAACGTATTTTGGTCTTCGTATTTTGATATAGAGTAGGATTTGGTAATAGAGAACTGAGAAGCAGAATTTTCGATAGCAGAATTGAGAGGGATACTGTAACGCGATATCCTCCTACAGAATTACTTTTCTTCGACTGTAGTTGTCGATGCCAGTACTATTTTTCAAATTTTGGACGTATCAGTATTATCTTAGCTGCTTTTCTGAAATCTTGCATATAATTTTATACACAATATGCTATATTTCAAGCTAAAATTTATGAAAAGGAATTACTTTATTTTTGATGTTGCAGTCAATAATTGCAAGTTCTGAATGTACAGTTACAATTATCTTTTTCAGGAATATTTGAAATTATTTTGCACACTTAAAATTTCAATAATTAATTACGTACTCTAGTACTGTTTACTATGTTTATTTCTGGTTTCATTTATGAAATAATAATGGAAATTAATAGAATTTCATTTGTCAAGAAAACTATAAACCCTTTCGTATGTGGTTATTAGCGCAGAGTGAGGCAGTAGTAAGCATGCCTCTGATGTGAACGGGCGTATTTTTGTATTCTGGGCGAAGAATGTAATTTCGGTTTTGTTAATGCAAAAATTCAAAAGACTGTATAATATAATAAAATGTGACAAAATATATTAACGTAACAATAAAAGTTCTGCAACAACAATCTTCAATTTATTTAGATCAATTCAACCATGAAGACCTAAAGTGTGAGAATTTCAGCTTCAAGAATCAGACTCCTCGACAAGAAGAACTGGAGCCAACTCTACACGAAACACTAAGTAGACTAGAAAGTTTATTGTAATCTTCGCTCCTCTCAAATTTTTCATAAAAGGCTTTACTTATTGTGGACAACAACTGGAATTAGGAAGGAGGGGGGAGATTACAACACGGTACAAATTAAATCTTAACAGAGGTGTTCATAAGTGTGACAAAACATGAATTATAGTTTGCTAAATTTACTCAGACTCCAGCTCCGTTAAATTAAACAAAGGCTGCAGTATAGCTGTGGGGGTAGGTCCTCTGTCGTCTTCGGTTGGTAAAACAATTGTCCAAGAAAGGCAAAAGTCCCAGGTTCGAACCCGGGTCCGCCAGACAGTTTTAATTTGGCAGAGAGTTTCAAATCAACCCACCCTCCGCTGCAGAGTGAAAATTCATTCTCTATTTTGTAGTTCTGTTTCTATTCGTTTATTTCCTCTGCTGAAGTTATTTTATTCATTTTGTTCCCTTACATGTTTCTTTTATATTTTTTATTGTTAGCGTCCGCCCCCGTAATGCAGCGGTAGCGTTACGGCCTACCACGCAAGGGGGCCTGGGTTCTATTACCGGCCGGGGACTGGGTGTTGTGTGTTCTTCATCATCATTTTCAGCATCACTGACACGCAAGTCGCCGAAGTGGCCATCAACTAAAAAGACTTGCAATGCGGCGGCCGAATCCCGAAGGGGATGTCCCGGCCAATAAATGCCATACGATCATTTCATTTCTTTATTGTTAGCGAGCTTTTTTTTGTAGATAATCTCCTTTAATTTTCCGATCAATCGTACGAGGCACAAATCTAGGAATTGAGGTAGACATCTAGATTGAAGAGATTGAGAACCCAAGACAGTCTAGTAGACTCTCATTGTCATTTTCTCACGAATTTGTGAAGACTGACTCTGATATAAAATCTGTGAGATATGAAGAATGTCAAACAGCAGTAAGATGATTTGCGGCTCTTTGGGACAGCCACGATACCCAGGTGTTGTCCACAGCAGAAGGGACTAGGGCAAACTCAGCTAGCCGTAAACTGGCATTGTGAGCCGTAGTGAGAAGAGCACTTTCTAAAATGATAGGGATGTGCAAGGCGATGGGGGAACATGAAGCAGAGAGGGGTAGAAATCTGCGGGAGGCAAAGGTGATCAGAAATTACTGATGCGCAAGCCTTATAAGCGAGCCCAGGATTGGCTCTCAAAAGTTACTTTTGTAGTGGGGAGGAAACCTCGGGAGTGCCTAAGTGCAGCCAGTTTCATTGACGGAAGGATGAATGAAAACTTATAGCGAGAGAGAATTCCGGCTTTCTCCCTCTTAGTCAGGAATGTGTATTACTGATTAATCATACCAGTTTTATTAATTCTTCATTGGACGTAACTTGAAAGGTCAACAGTAATTGGCTAATGAGAATCCGGTGCTGATAGCAGCAGCAGGATTTTTAGAAGTGTTCGTGAAAGTCTTAGAGCTTCAGAGAGGTAAGACTTGGAGTACCAGTAGTCGATCAGTGTCTGGGCTTTCAGCAGACATTTTGGCTGATGGTCGTTTTGAGTATTTCAAAGCCATTCGCAGATGCCGGGGCCGAACTTGTAATTTTCAGCTACCACTTCAGCTAGTCTCTGCATCTGATTTATTTATTTACTTGTCTTACAGCAGTAAGACACAAACGACAATACAATTGGTTAAAATTGAAATATTTATCGTTATAAACAAAGATCTAACATATTTATACAGGCTATTGCTTCTGGAGTCGCCATCAGGAAAACTTCAGGTTTCCCTTCATAAGCTGTTTGCTGTCTTGCAAACGTCCCCATCTGTTGACTCAGGGATCGAGGCGTGGCTGCACGATCCGTTACAGTCATGCGAATAAGATGCCTGTCATCTCGACTGCTAGTGATACAAGGCCCTTGGGATCCAACACGGCGTTCCGTATTACCCTCCTGAACCCACCGACTCCATATTCTGCTAACAGTCACTGGACCTCGACCAACGCGAGCAGCAATGTCGGGATACGATAAACCGCAATCGCGATAGGCTACAATCTGACCTTTATCAAAGTCGGAAACGTGATGGTACGCATTTCTCCTCCTTACACGAGGCATCACAACAACGTTTCACCAGGCAACGCCGGTCAACTGCTGTTTGTGTATGAGAAATCGGTTGGAAACTTTCCTCATGTCAGCACGTTGTAGGTGTCGCCACCGACGCCAGGCTTGTGTGAATGCTCTGAAAAGCTAATCATGTGCATAGCACAGCATCTTCTTCCTATCGGTTAAATTTCGCGTCTGTAGCACTTCATCTTCGTGGTGTAGCGATTTTAATGTCCAGTAGTGTAGAAACACGCTCCACCACACACTGTAAGTTGGATTCGGGAATCTCGATGTAGAACGTATGAGTGTTTAGTAGTATATTTGGGGCAGAGAGGGAAGCACGTGTACCTGGTGGTGGAAGAGCATGGTGTAGTGCCGCAGCTGGCACTCCCAGTAGGCGTCGGTGGCGAAGGGTATCCGCTCGCAGCCCGGGATGGGCACGTCGTGCAGGCGCGACCCGTAGCGGCGCATGGCCGGCGTCCTGGAGAACCGCACCGCCAGCTGCGCGCCCTCCACGATGGCGCGCACGTCGCGCGGGTCCGCGAAGTAGTTGGGGTAGAAGAGCGGCGCGTCGTACGGGTTGCGGGACCGCAGGCGCACCAGGCCGCGGCTGCGCGGGTGCAGCCCTGTGGAACAGTCCGGCGTCAGGCACTCAGCGAGTTGTAAAGCTTTCTGGACTAGACAGCTCTAAAGGGATATCGATGATGTTTTTTCATCTGTAAAAAAAAACAATGTTAAGTATTTAATTTTGCGCATGTTTACAGATATACGTGTGCAGCCGTGGCACACACTGTAATTCGCGCGCCATAGTACCGTACCACACCACCCGCCAGGGTAGCCGAGAGCGCCAACGCGCTGCTTCCTGGACTCGGGTAGGCGCGCCGGCCCCGGCTCGAATCCGCCCGGCTGCTTAACGACGATTGCCGGTGTGCCAGCCAGCGTGGATGTGGTTTTTAGGCGGTTTTCCACATCCTACTAGGTGAATACCGGGCTGGTCTCCACGTCCTGCCTCAGTTACACGACTCGCAGACATTTGCAACACATTCACACTCTTTCCCGATTTACAGTAGACGCAGACAGCTGGGGTACACTACTTCGGTCCCAGGGGGTATGGGGTGGCGGCAGGAAGGGTATCCAGCCACCCCTTAAAAATTAACAATGCCAATTCCGTACTTAACGCTGCCGACCCTGGGCACAATGCGGGTTAAAGGCAGTAGCAAAAGAAGAAGTACCGTACCACACTGACAGAGTGGCCATAACGAAATAGCGCAGAGCATCGATAACATGGGGTATAGTTTTCGACAGCAGCAGAAATGTTGCAACTGCGTCGGGCCAAGCCATTTCGTTTTGGACCCTCTACTGGTGTGGTACAGTACTGTGGTACGGTAGTTACAATGCTTGCCACGGATGCAGGCATGTATCTGCAGACAAATGACAGATTACTACCCTCATAAAAATTATTCTAGTTGCGGTCAAAACTGGCATGCCTACCTAGAGTGTAGAAACCGAAGGGTCCAATCGTTCCGGGTGCATTTTTGTAACGGGCGAAAAAAGCGAGAAAGGGCAAAATCAAAAGGAAAGAGGAAGGGCAAAGTAGGAGGGCGAAAGAGGAGAAGAACACACCTGTTCATTAAAACTGCAACAACAGGAAGGATAACAGATAACGAAAATTTATCAGTGCGGGTACTTTTAATATCGTCGAGCATACGAGGGGACTTCACTAACTAAGCTACGTATTATTATGGCAAGCCAAATAATTTGAACTGAAGACCAAGAATTTATTGAATACTTCGCCACACTTCAAAGTGACGTAGAACCACGACATTATATTCTAACATAATAACCAAGTTTCTGTAAACGACGATCGAAACGTTCTATCAGTGTGCCATTCCTCACAACAGAAATCCGCTCCTTGATCACAAAGCCATTCGATGATGACAATGATGATGATTTTGGTTTGCGGAACACTCGGCGTGGTTACCAATGTCCATAAAAATTCCTAATCTTTTCGTTCTCCGTTCTTGCCATTTTTCCGAATGATGATGAAATGTTGAGGACAACACAAACACCCAGTCCGTGAATCTAAGCCGGAACCCCGTGACTCATACGCAACAATTCTAACCACTAGATCACGAGCTGCCGACGAAGCCATTTGAGAACCACTGTGTGAACGCTCTCATAGCTTGGCCCCCCCTCCCCCCCCCCCCCCAAATGTTTTTTCATCTTGCCGAAAATAAGATAATGCCGTCTGTAGTAGATGTTGATGGCCTTCCTTGTTGATCACCATCGCCCACTCCTGTGCAGCCTTGATTACAATGTTGACACCCTCTCAGTATAGCTGGATACGCCATTGCATTTGGTCCTTATAACACCATAATTTCATAGTGACTCTGCTTGTAATTTAGACGTATTATCAACAAGAGTCGTACTGTCCACACTATTATGCAGTTGTTATCCGTACAGCAACAGATCTGTTTTTGTAGTAAACCCGGAACGTGTGCTCTGTTCTGTCATTGCATCACTTTTGTTTTCGTTGTGAAATGATCTTAGCATGCGTCGGCATGTGCAGCTTACTTTCTGAAGTTCTTATGTAGTAAGAAGAACATTTCATCAAATTTTTAGGTGATTTTTTGTTGTACGCTGTGGCGTATTTAGTGCACAGAGGTGGTACAAACGTCTCTAACATGGTTGGGCATCGAGTAGAACTGAATTTAGATTACAGACACGGGAACACCATTGCATGCTAACAGAGTTCGTCAGTAGTAGTGGCTGGCGACCGGTGTTGTGCCAGTCTCTCAACAACCCATGGCCAGATGATTTCAATGAGTGAAACATCTGGAAAAAGCCAGGCCAACAGTCGAACATCCTCTCTACGTCGGGAAAGCGAAATACAGAAATAACAGCAGAATTACGACTAATGCTTGTAAATAAAAAAATAGAGGAACACGAAAGAAAATGGAAAGAGCTCATTAGTAGGATGGAGGATGACAGACTACCAAAAATACTACACAAGCACAAACCAACAGGATGATGAAGGATATTGTTGTTGTTGTGATCTTCAGTCCTGAGACTGATTTGATGCAGCTCTCCATGCTAATCTACCCTGTGCAAGCTCCTTCATCTCCCAGTACCTACTGCAACCTACATCCTTCTGAATCTGCTTAGTGTATTCATCTCTTGGTCTCCCTCTACGATTTCTACCCTCCACGCTGCCCTCCACTGCCCTCCAATGCTAAATCTGTGATCCCTTGATGCCTCAGGACATGTCCTACCAACCGATCCCTTCTTCTAGTCAAGTTGTGCCACAAACTTCTCTTCTCCCCAATCCTATTCAACACCTCCTCATTAGTTATGTGATCTACCCACCTAATCTTCAACATTCCTCTGTAGCACCACATTTCGAAAGCTTCTATTCTCTTCTTGTCCAAACTATTTATTGCCCATGTTTCACTTCCATACATGGCTACACTCCATACAAATACTTTCAGAAACGACTTCCTGACACTTAAATCTATACTCGATGTTAACAAATTTCTCTTCTTCAGAAACGGATGAAGAATAAGAAGACCAAAAACTAGATAGAAGGACTTATACTAAACCATATACGTAGGCATTATAGATAAGGCTAATGCCTGAAAAAATGATGATATTGATGATAAGGATTCGTTTCTTGAAATTTATGTAACTTGCCACACCTTTCATGACTGCGACATGTCACCCTTCACATCTTTGTTTGTCTTGTCAAGTATCCTCTATTATCGTTTAGCCTTTTCCCCACAGCTTCACTAGTGTACATGTTCGACACATATAGTGCACACATTTCCTCCTCCTCCCTCTCTCTGTCCACTTCTTACTCTTCCTGTCTCTCTGTCCAGCCCATCCTCCCATCACTATCCGTCCATCTCCTCCTCTCCATTCTCTCTTTCTCTCCATCTGCTCCCCCCTTTCTTTGTCTCTCTATCTTCCTCCCCCTTCCCTGTGTCCGTATCTTCGTCCCCCTCATCCATTATCCATCTCCACCCCCTTCCTCTCTCCAGTCAGCTGTGCCTATTCACACCTGTAGCCCTTGCAAGGCATGTCCATACTAACCACACAACACTGCTGTCCTACAGAGCACCCTACATGTCAGGGGTAGAAAAACTCATTTTACCTGTACCTCTGTTCCTACGGGAGCTATCAGGTTCTAATGCCCATGATGCTTACTCTCTTAAAAGACCGTGTGTGTACCAAATTTCGTTCAACTCGATCTGGTGGATTAGAAGGACATACACACACACACACACACACACACACACACACACACACACACAGATATATAGCCTGTTTTATATATTAAACGATTCGAAACACTTCGGTCACACTAAATTTTGAGATCTTTCATTCCTGCATTGACAACAATGTTTTGTCTGTTCATTCTCATTCATCTCAAATAGCTATTACAAATTCTTCCTCTGGAGTGGAAGAATGGAAACACATTGGTGTGGAAAACATTAATAATTTTCTCAAAGTGGAAATGCCAGATGTTATGAGTGACAAATCTCACATTTGGGGAGAGAAACATAAAACAGTATATCTGTTTTTGTACATGAGTGTGCAAAAAGTTGAGAGGGGATCCTGATACCAAAGAACTATGCTGTTCACCTCTTCACTGCAAAAAATGAGACAAATAAGAAAACAAAGAATTTATTAAGAACATTCTAGGTGCCATAACTGTGAGCTGACTGTTTCTGAGTGCCAATAAGAAAGTTTTTGTTTGTTTGGTTGGTTAATTTGGTGACTAAAGGGACTAAACTGTGTGGTTATCAGTCCATTTAGTTATTGTTTCAGGTGCCATTGACACTAAGGCACTACGTTGAGTTTGCGATACCATCAGTGCAGAAATATGGCAGTTATGCATTCCAGATTCGTCATTTATTGAACTGATCTTTTGCAAAAACGTCTGTGCACTTCTGTTTGCTTCCATTGATTTTAACTTCTGTCAGGAGCATTACATGTTCCTCTGTCTATTTTCAATTATTTTAAGCCAACTGAAAATTAAATGGCACCAGAAATATAATTTCTCAAGTGAGCATCTAATCGTTTAATATATAAAACAGAATATATATATATATATATATATATATATATATATATATGTGTGTGTGTGTGTGTGTGTGTGTGTGTGTGTGTGTGTGTGTGTGTGTGTGTGTATGTCCTAATCCACCAGATCGAACTTTTCTCTGTTTTTTGAAACCCAGATAATGTCCTTCCATTACAAAGATGTATTATTGGTGTAAACAGAAGCTTACGCACGCTCTCCCCACCACAGACACTGTGCATGAAGTAAAAGGGGGGATCTTGCGTGTGGTACCTTGGAGTCCAAGCGGAAGAAATACTTGGCTCAAAGACCATGCGTCATGTATTAATGGATGTTTGAAGCATTTTTTCCATAATTTGGGACTTGGAATAAGTGTAGGGACATGGAGAAACGAACTACCAAGAACATAGATTCACTGAAAACGCCTTTTGTGATAACAGGTCACTTAGAACGTTTGGCTTTTCCACTCCTCAATTATTTTACGTGTAAGAGAGCGTATCGAACAAACAACGAGAAGATTTCTTCCACGAGTCCCATAGAAGATGATACGAGAATCTGCACTGACCTGCAATGAAATAAGAGAAAAGGAATCGAGTTATTGTTAAAAGCAAAAAATGGTTCAAATGGCTCTGAGCACTATGGGACACTTCTGAGGTCATCAGTCCCCTAGAACTTAGACCTACTTAAACCTAACTACCCTAAGGACATCACACACATCCATGCCCGAGGCAGGATTCGAACCTGCGACCGTAGCGGTCGCGCGGCTCCAGACTGTAGCGCCTAGAACCGCTCGGCCACTCCGGCAGGCGTTAAAAGCAATATTTTGGACAACCTCTCATTGCATGCCTTGAATTGGATTACATAAAAAGGGTTACTTCATTGTACAGTCGTGTTTGTAACAGTAAACTAATACACAGGCTATGCACTGATGGGGATTAACGTTCGAAGTCACCCAGAAGGCATTCCATCGGATTCTGGTTGGGACCCTGGTCGGGCCAGTCCATTTCAGGAATGTCACTGTTCAGAAATCATTGCCTCACGTATGCTGTTTTGGGACAGGGTCCACTGTCATGCTGATACAAAGAATCATCGTCTCACAATTGTCATTCTAAACGCACCAACAACAACAAAAAAACGTTTTCGCTGCCACTATACAGTAAAGCCAACTACAGCAATGATAAGGCTAAAAAGAGACATATGTCACGATTTACCGGAATAAAAATTTTTAGTATATGTGTCTCCACGAAAATTTTGTTTGCAGATGACTTGGTATATTAATTTAGAACTGTGTTTGGTTTCGGATTGTAGACATGGAACACACACAATGTAAATGAAAATTGAAGTGGATATGTTATTTTAATAACCCTAAATAAAGTCTGTCTTTATGTATTTCAGGAAAAATAAATGAAAAAACTCACTGAAGATGCCACGGATGTGGTGCAGAAAGTTTGGGCATAAAGGCAAAGCAATAATTGTGTACTTGCGGAAAAGTCATACTTATCTTTAATCCATTATTATTTTTCTGCAAGCACGGGAACAAAGATTAAAATTCGAACATGATTGTAACATAGATTTATCGTTTCCTGTGCATTTTTATTATGCGTACTTAAGTCAAAAATTCTAGGCTTATAATGTTAGTGAATAGCTATTGTGATCACTGTGATGCGGTTGAACGAACAGAATTGTAAAATTTAGAACTACTAAGTCTTCCTAACAATGACCCTGAAACTTGGCTAAGCGGGTGCGCGCTTGACGCAGAGAGACTTCGGCCACTGCATGCCTACGACAGCAGATTTGAGCCGCGAGGCGTGATCGTAAAGGGCAGATTGCGCTCGTGAGCATTTTACGAGGCGCAAGTTAACAGCTTGTTACTTTCTCGCAAAGCTTACATTCATGGGTTGCAGTGGGAAGAGAAGAAAAGTTAGACAACTGTTTATAACACTGCACAATATTAGTGAGTTGTCGCAAACTTCGGAAATGGAGCAGTTCTGGATTGCTGCCGACAAATCCCATCTGCATCTACCTCTACATGATTACTCTGCAGTTCACAATTAAACGCCTGACAGAGAGTTCATAGAACCACCTTCAAGCTATTTCTCTACCGTTCCACTCACGAAAAGCGCGCGGGAAAAATGAATACTTAAATCTCTCTGTGTGACCTCTGATTTCTCTTATTTTATTATGATGATCATTCCTCCCATGCAGGTGGGCGCCAAAAAATATTTTCACGCTCTGAGGAGAAAGTTGTTGACTGAAACTTCGTGACAAGTTCCTGCTGCAACGGAAAACGCCTTGGTTTTAATGATTGTCAACCGAATTTTCGTATCATGTAGGTGGCACTCTCTTCCCTATTTCGAGACAGAACAAAACGAGCAGCCCTTCTTTGAACTTTTACCATGTCCTCCGTCGATCCTATATGATGCGGATCCCACAAGGCACAGAAATAGTGTGGAAGAGGGCGAACAAGCGTAGTGTAAGCAGTTTCTTTAGTAGTCCTGTTGCATTATCTACGTGTGCTACCAATAAATCGCTATCTATGGTTTGCTTCAACAACAACATTATCTATGTGATCGTTCCAGTTTATGTGATTCCTACTTGTAATCCCCAAGTATTTAGTCGTATTTACAGTCTTTAGATTTCCGTTATTTATCGTGTAACTGAAATTAGGCGGATTCCATTTAGTACTCGAGGGGCATGAAAGGGATGCAGTGGTTGGGAAGGGAGTGAGACTGGGTTGTAGCCTATCCCCAATGTTATTCAATCTGTGTATTGAGCAAGCAGTAAAAGAAACAAAAGAAAAATTCGGAGTAGGAATTAAAATCCATGGAGACGAAATAAAAACTTTGAGGCTCGCCGATGACATTGTAATTCTGTCAGAGACAACAAAGGACCTGGAAGAGCAGTTGAACGGAATGGACAGTGTCTTTAAAGGAGGATATAAGATGATCATCAACAAAAGCAAAACGAGGATAATGGAACGTAGTCGAACTAAGTCGGGTGACGCTGAGGGAATCAGATTAAAAATGAGACACTTAAAGTAGTAAATGAGTTTTGCTATTTGCGGAGCAAAATAACTGATGCTGGTCGAAGTAGAGAGGATATAAAATGTAGATTGGGTATGGCAAGGAAAGCGTTTCTGAAGAAGAGAAATTAGTTAACATCGAGATTAGATTTAAGTGTCAGGAAGTCGTTTCTGAAAGTATTTGTATGGAGCGTAGCCATGTATGGAAGCGAAACGTGGACGATAAATACTATACACAAATAGAGAATAAAAGCTTTCGAAATGTGGTGCTACAGAAGATCAGATGGGTAGATCACATAACTAATGAGGAGGTATTGAATAGAATTGGGGAGAAGAGAAATTTATGGCACAACTTGTCTAGAAGAAGGGATCGGTTGGTAGGACATGTTCTGAGGCATCAAGAGATCACCAATTAAGTATTGGAGGGCATCGTGGAGGGTAAAAATCGTAGCGGGAGACCAAGAGATGAATACACTAAGCAGATTCAGAAGGATGTAGGTTGCAGTAGTTACTGGGAGATGAGGAAGCTTGCAAAGGATAGAGTAGCATGGAGAGCTGCATCAAAAGAGTCTCTGGACTGAAGATCACAACAACAACAACAGGGATGACTTCATACTTGCCGGCCGCGGTGGTCTCGCGGTTCTAGGCGCGCAGTCCGGAGCCGTGCGACTGCTACGGTCGCAGGTTCGAATCCTGCCTCGGGCATGGATGTGTGTGATGTCCTTAGGTTAGTTAGGTTTAAGTAGTTCTAAGTTCTAGGGGACTGATAACCACAGCAGTTGAGTCCCATAGTGCTCAGAGCCATTTTGAACTTCATACTTTTCAATATCTAGAGTCAGCTGCCACTTTTCGCACCATACATATGTCCTGTGTAAATTGTTTTGCAATTTATTATCATCCTCTAAACTACTTTATAAGACGGTAAACGACAGGATCATCTGCAAACAATCTAAGACGGCTACTTACATTGTCTCCTAAATCGTTTATACAACGCTTCCTCCGGGAAAGCCAGATATTAATACTGTTTTACTAGATGACTTTGCATCAGTTGCTACGAACTTCGCCATTTCTGACGCGACATCACGAATTCAGTCTCACAACTGAGATGAAACTACGTCAAAAGTTCTGGAAATCTAAAAATAGTCATCAATTTGAAATCACCTATCTATAACAATCATTACAATGCCTTACGATCATTCATTCATTCCATTACTTCGTGAGACTAAAAAGCTAGTTGTATTTCTCAAGAATAATATTCTCTGAATATGTGTTGGCTGTTTTCTAATAAATAGTTGTCTTCGAGATAACTCATAATACTCGAACACTATGTATGTTCCACGTCCTTATTGCAAATCGTCGTTAGCGCTGTGCGTCTGTAACTCAGCAGATTACTCTTATTTCCTTTCTTGGGTATCGATGTGACTTGAGTATCTTTCCCGTCTTTACATACGGATCTTTCGACGAGCGAGCGGTTGTATATGATTGCTATACGCGATTATTGTATTAGCATATTCTGAAAGGAACCTTGTCGGTATAAAATCTGGACCGTACATATTGCCTATACTAAGTGATACAAGCTGCTTTGCTGCATCGATATCCACTTCTAAGTTACTCATGTTGGCAGTTTTTCTTGATTTGAATTCTCAACAAGATTACGACATTCGACGAGATTGCAATGCCAACGCTTAGAGTGCTCAGTAATTTAAATTGCAAATACCAGTGACTCTTTTGGAAACAGTGACTCTTTTGGAAACGCTGATTTTTGTAGTCAGTTCTTCATATAGAATTGATCGTAGTCTTTCTTCTGACATGTCTAAAAGAGGCGGCTGATTCACACAGCTTTTTTTCGACAGTTTTCCGAAATACACTGGACTCTCGAAGTCTTCGTCTATGGTTACATTTCCGCAGTTTCCTTCACATGTATCCGAGAAAAGTATGATCATAGTGAATTTAACGATATATATATATTTTTCGAAAATAGACGAACATACTCTCTAAAATTTAAGGTCAGTTTGAGGTTTATCCAAAACAAAAATAATTCGGTGACTCTGTAATCCAGATGGTCTATTTTAAGCAAACGCTCCTTGCAATCCATCGTACAAAAATTCTGCTTCATAAATAACGTTGACAATTTAGCTACGTTACTGCGCAACGTGGACGAACATGATCAAAACAATGTTTCGTAGATATCAGTCCCAAGTATATCCCACGCAGAAATTTCTCCTTGTCCTTGTGAGTGTGCACACATGTTTCAAACCACAAGTGACTAACTAAAGGCACAATTAAATGACCTAAATATTGCTGAACATCCAAGAAAGTAAAACTTATCTTCTTATTATCTAACTGATCTCCGTATTGATCTATTTTAAAAGATAAGGTACCACCAAATACATCTGACAAAATGCGCCATTATCTATAAATCAGTCTGTGAACACTTTTGTAATTTAATAAACATTTACGCTGGTAGGACCTTGCAGAACTGGAACATAAGTAGGAAAGAACAACGTATTCTAATCTCAACAGAACTATTAACACACGTTTACATTTTGAAGAAAAAACATAAACGCCAGCAAAATAAACCAATAAAGGAATAAAAATAGAGAATATAAAACGTCACTAAGAGCACTTTCTATATTTTGTCTTTCCCTGGCTGTAGCTTTACGGAAGAGATCGAAGTTGAGTTGAGTGAACTTTTCTAGCTTAATGATTGTCTATGTCACCATAATCAGCCGAGTTCATTATTCGACGAGGGCAACCATCCTCTCTCAATATCATTTAATCAGTTTGTATTTTAACTTTTAAATGTGTTTCAGTAAAAAAAAAAGCAGGAAAGGCTGGCGGCGGATTGTTCGGAAGCGAACGACCGAACACTACCCGTGTTGTTTTTTTAACAGCTTTGTAATAGAATTCCGCTTGCTGTACGTAACATTTTATTGGGAGAACTTCGTGGGTCTGGTCGGTTACGGCTGTCGAACAATGACGACGGGCCACCTTTTCACTGGCATGATGCAATATCAGTTAAATGAAAACATTCTGGTGATGGATCCTAATAAGGTAATGTTTCAGTTAAAGCAAGAGAATTTTAATGAGCTGCACAGCGTAGTGCTATTTAAAGAGATTGTCCACCAGATGCTTTCACGTCGCGACTGTTGAGTATGCAAAATCACTTATCTTGTTAGCTAATAATTCATCTCGCCCCTTTAACAAACCCTTCCACAAAAATATCTCATTGAGAGACAGGGGGCAGCGCCACAAAAGCTGCTATGTCGGTAATCATAATGCTTGTGGCAACAGGACAAGACTATCAACATTACTTCGCAATAATCCAGGTAGACATCAGGAGACAATTAGCACCTAATGAAAATAATGCCTGATAAGCTAAACGGGAAAAAATTGAACGTTCATGATAGGGCACAAGAAAGGAAAGCTCATCTGTTACAACTCGTCATCACTGACTGTACTAGACGAAGCGGGATTCACTTCGGAATAGAACGACGGGTATATGAAAGGTAATACCTGGATATATATATCTATTCAAGTAGGGAAAAAACACTGAAAATCTAAATCTGTTTTGACAGACTGCGATTATAGTCAGTGGCATCCTAAATAGCAACACAGCTTGTTTACTGCTTACACCTCTCCGACACGTAATACTAATACAAGTTAGACGCTAGTCCTCTCGTTACATAGGATGACATTGAGAATATTTTTTAAGCAATAATGTCAGAAACCTTCCTAATATTTATTTCTGTTATATAACGATCTCGTGTGTTGCCTATTTTTATAGCTATGAGATTTTATTTCTTACCATTTGAATGAAACAAAAACTGTCTTACGGTGCAAAATTGGAGCCAAAAATTAATACACTACTGGCCAATAAATTTGTTACACCAAGAAGAAATGCAGATGATAAACGGGTATTCATTGGACGAATATATTATTCTAGCACTGACATGTGATTACATTTTCACACAGATTGGTTGCATACATCCTGAGAAATCAGTACCAAGAACAACGACCTCAAGCCGTGATAACGGCCTTGATACGCCTGGGCATTGAGTCAAACAGAGCTTGGATGGCGTGTACAGGTACAGCTGTCCATGTAGCTTCAACACGATACCACAGTTCATCAAGAGTAGTGACTGGCGTATTGTGACGAGCCAGTTGCTCGGCCACCATTGACCAAACGGTTTCAATTGGTGAGAGATCTGGAGAATGTGCTGGTCAGGGCAGCAGTCGAACATTTTCTGTATCCAGAAAGGCCCGTACAGGACCTGCAACATGCGGTCGTGCATTACCCTGCTGAAATGTAGGGTTTCGCAGGGATCGAATGAAGGGTAGAGCCACGGGTCGTAACACGTCTGAAATGTAACGTCCACTGTTCAAAGTGCCGTCAATGCTAACAAGAGGTGACCGAGACGTGTAACCAGTGGCACACCATACCATCACACCGGGTGATACGCCAGTATGGCGAAGAAGAATACACGCCTCCAAGGTGCGTTCACTGCGATGTCACCAAACACGCATGCGACCATCATGATGCTGTAAACAGAACCTGGATTCATCCGAGAAGGTGACGTTTTGCCATTCGTGCACCCAGGTTCGTCGTTGAGAACACCATCGCAGGCGCTCCTGTCTGTGATGCAGCGTCAAGGGTAACGACAGCCGTGGTCTCCGAGCTGATAGTCCATGCTGCTGCAAACGTCGTCGAACTGTTCGTGCAGATGGCTGTTGTCTTGCAAACTTCCCCATCTGTTGACTCAGGGATCGAGACTGGGCTGCACGATACGTTACAGCCATGCGATAATTGCCTGTCATCTGGACTATTAGTGATACGAGGCCGTTGGGATCCAGCACGGCGTTCCGTATTACCCTCCTGAACCCACCGATTCCATATTCTGCTAACAGTCATTGGATCTCGACCAACGCGAGCAGCAATGTCGCGATACGATAAACCGCAATCGCGATAGGCTACAATCCGACCTTTATCAAAGTCGGAAACGTGATGGTATGCATTTCTCCTCCTTACACGAGGCATCACAACAACGTTTGACCAGGCAACGCCAGTCTACTGCTGTTTGTGTATGACAAATCGGTTGGAAACTTTCGTCATGTCAGCACGTTGTAGGTGTCGCCACCGGCGCCAACCTTGTGTGAATGCTCTCAAAAGCTAATCATTTGCATATCACAGCATCTTCTTCCTGTCGGTTAAATTTCGCATCTGTAGCACGTCATCTTCTTGGTGTAGCAATTTTAATGGCCAGTAATGTAATTGATTTAAAAAGTTTCGGATTGACGGAATTGGAAGTCCCGAGTTTGTGTCTCTGGTTTAGTTGTAGTGACACAGGCCTGAGAAACGTACCTATGGGGAAGATGGTCCAGGACGTCTGGCCCTTGATGGGTCGGTACACCTTGTCGTAGACTTCGTCAGAGAGGTCGTGCGCCATTTTGAGGCCGCCCTCGTCCACGTTGGTGGAGCCTCCAGCGAACAGCAACTCCAGGTCGGGCCAGTCCTGACCTCGTTCGTTGTGCGACGAATTCAAGATTCCCACCTGCAAGTAAAGAAAACAACTCGTTGTACGTTACGTAATACACCTGCCGCAAACAGCGGCCAGTCACTGGGTAGGGGCATGTTACAAGCTTCATTTTCACTGCACATCGTAAAGTGGAGCAAAATAGTTGCTTTTTGGTATTATTGATGTCAATATGTAAGTACACGCTGCGACTTACATATGATTATGGAAGGCGAATCGCTATGTTAACCTTGTGAGAGTGAAAACGGGATGAGTAAGGTGACGACTGTTACAATGAGTCTGTACAGGGAGAGGCCCTTACAGGAGGAGGTAATATCGATCCACGAGCCCCCAAGAGTTCTGATTTAGAGGGTGCCTCAAGTTCGTTGTTGGGCAACAGTTCCCAAGCAGTACACAATGGAAGAGCTAATACTCCGTCCATACAACATAAAATTATGCCAACGTACAGAGCACAGAGTTGTGGATTATGAGAGAGTTATTGAGCTAATTATAAATTATTCACAAATATTTTTAGAGAGAACATTTCTTGGCTCAATGTAGTTCTAGCCAGAGAGAAAAGTGCGTCACTCGACGACAATGAAAGTTGTTAGTGAATATCTCGACTGATGGGATGACAAACCAGCTGATCGAGCAACAGTCTGACACGCATAAAGCGAATTGTTCCATAAGCTGCGCAGTAATGCGCATAAACAACCTGCTTAGGGTATTTTGCTACTGCCAGTATACCTGATGTGACACTTTTGACTTCTGATAGAGGGTCAATCAATACTTCAGTTTTGAGATTAATAACAATGTTCTGTCAGTAGTGGTTCAAAATGGCTCCAAGCGCTATGGGACTTAACATCTGAGGTCATCAGTCCCCTAGAAATTAGAACTACTTAAACCTAACTAACCTAAGGACATCACGCACATCTATTCCCGTAGCGGTCGCGCGGTTCAAGACTGAAGCGCCTAGAACCGCTCGGCCACACCGTCCGGCCTCAGTCAGTAGTCAGTCAGATACCTGGTTCAGTCTGACCCAGCTACAGTCTACATACTAGCCCCCGTCCCTCTCTTCCCAAGGGTATCATTTACAGAAGTTGTATAAAAATTCAGAAAGACCGTGATAAATGCATGCTTGAATATAAATGCGGATGCTATCTAAGCCTGCAGGTTACACTGTTGTACTTCGACCACGAACGGCACATGTGTAATGTCCTCAATACTTTGCAAGCGTTACTCGCGGTCAGAACAATGTTCTGTGTAGGCGTGAGTGCATTATGTATGAGCTGAGTGAATTTGAACCTTGTGCTCGTATGGTGGATGCTTCCGTAACCAAGGAAGCCGAAATGTTTCGTGTCTCAAGAGATAGCATAACAAAGATTTATACCGCATACAGGGAAAGCAGAAAAACTTAACCGTTAACTCACAGCGCGGACTAAAGCGTGTCTGAGTGGTCGCGACAGATGAAGGAGACTGTGACGACAGCTGCAAAAGTCCGTACAGAACTGAATGTCCCATTGGTGAACCCTGTCAGCACCAAAAAACACGAAGGGAGCACCAGGTTCAGATAATTGCAGGGTGAAATGGAATTCTATAAGCACTCATCAGTATTGTAAATGACCGTAACATGAAAATGTGGCTGTGAAGTGATGAAACCTGGACTACGGAGCAATGGAAGAAAGCCGTTGGGTCGGATGATTTTTGTTACAGAGTGGTTCCAACTGCTGGCCGAGTGAATCGTGGCGAGGGTTCGATGATGATTTGGACAGCCACATCGTGATATTCCGTGGCCCCGTGGTTGCTCCGCAAGGTCCCTCCTCCCCCCTCACCCCTTTATACTCCCACGCATAACATGAAGCACAGATGATGGCTTATGTCACTGCCTTGTAATGAAGTGAACTAATCGGCCACAGTAAAAGCCAGGTAGTCATCCTTCCTATTGTCTCAAAATCATTTATAACTAGCAACCATGAAAGGGACTTGGACATTACTGTTAATACACTCCTGGAAACTGAAATAAGAACACCGTGAATTCATTGTCCCAGGAAGGCGAAACTTTATTGACACATTCCTGGGGTCAGATACATCACATGATCACACTGACAGAACCACAGGCACATAGACACAGGCAACACAGCATGCACAATGTCGGCACTAGTACACTGTATATCCACCTTTCGCAGCAATGCAGGCTGCTATTCTCCCATGGAGACGATCGTAGAGATGCTGGATGTAGTCCTGTGGAATGGCTTGCCATGCCATTTCCACCTGGCGCCTCAGTTGGACCAGCGTTCGTGCTGGACGTGCAGACCGCGTGAGACGACGCTTCATCCAGTCCCAAACATGCTCAATGGGGGACAGATCCGCAGATCTTGCTGGCCAGGGTAGTTGACTTACACTTTCTAGAGCACGTTGGGTGGCACGGGATACATGCGGACGTGCATTGTCCTGTTGGAACAGCAAGTTCCCTTGCCGGTCTAGGAATGGTAGAACGATGGGTTCGATGACGGTTTGGATGTACCGCGCACTATTCAGTGTCCCATCGACGATCACCAGTGGTGTACGGCCAGTGTAGGAGATCGCTCCCCACACCATGGTGCCGGGTGTTGGCCCTGTGTGCCTCGGTCGTATGCAGTCCTGATTGTGGCGCTCACCTGCACGGCGCCAAACACGCATACGACCATCATTGGCACCAAGGCAGAAGCGACTCTCATCGCTGAAGACGACACGTCTCCATTCGTCCCTCCATTCACGCCTGTCGCGACACCACTGGAGGCGGGCTGCACGATGTTGGGGCGTGAGCGGAAGACGGCCTAACAGTGTGCGGGACCGTAGCCCAGCTTCATGGAGACGGTTGCGAATGGTCCTCGCCGATACCCCAGGAGCAACAGTGTCCCTAATTTGCTGGGAAGTGGCGGTGCGGACCCCTACGGCACTGCGTAGGATCCGACGGTCTTGGCGTGCATCCGTGCGTCGCTGCGGTCCGGTCCCAGGTCGACGGGCACGTGCACCTTCCGCCGACCACTGGCGACAACATCGATGTACTGTGGAGACCTCACGCCCCACGTGTTGAGCAATTCGGCGGTACGTCCACCCGGCCTCCCGCATGCCCACTATACGCCCTCGCTCAAAGTCCGTCAACTGCACATACGGTTCACGTCCACGCTGTCGCGGCATGCTACCAGTGTTAAAGACTGCGATGGAGCTCCGTATGTCACGGCAAACTGGCAGACACTGACGGCGGCGGTGCACAAATGCTGCGCAGCTAGCGCCATTCGACGGCCAACACCGCGGTTCCTGGTGTGTCCGCTGTGCCGTGCGTGTGATCATTGCTTGTACAGCCCTCTCGCAGTGTCCGGAGCAAGTATGGTGGGTCTGACACACCGGTGTCAATGTGTTCTTTTTTCCATTTCCAGGAGTGTACAATAGCCGGGTCATTGTATTTCAAAACACTTCAGATTAAGGTATAAACTAGTTTTGTGCAGAGTAATTATCAGTTTACCTGTGGTCCAAACTGGATGATTCATGTGGAAATAAAAGCAGTTAACATGTACGCTAATTACATTCCAACGGTTGAAGCGCCTAATCACTGCCATACTCAACAGCATTATTTGAACTGCTGTCGATTTATCCAAATGTAGACGTAAGGATTATACAGAAATTAAACGGAGTGAGTGTTATTAACTGCATTACAATATTTTAATTAATATGAATTTAATTTGCGACACTTAGGATAAGGACAAATAACAAATTAATGTAAGCTAACCGTCTAAGGCCGTTTTTATGTCAAAATTCCATTACCACGTGCACCATTTTCCACCAAGTCGGCCAAAAAGATCACTACAACATCGTAAAGAATTTTGTGGTAGCGTTATGTACCATAGAAGCGTGCGAAAGAGGCGGTTCCGTGCAACTTTAAGTTCAAACCATATGCAAGAATTCAATGAAGGCGCACACATACACCTCTACAAAGAAATACAAAGAGTACTACAGGGCAATGCAAGAGTTTGCCTCCGGTCTTTTGAAGTTGTCCTAATGATGTAATGATGTAAATCAGCAGTATAGACTTGAATATAAGTGAAAATTTATTTCCAAGCTGTTGCCTTCCGCAGTAAAGTACACGTTCTTAAGACGCGTTTGGAACTGGAACACTATATTCTGCAACCAAGTACGCTCTGAAAATAAAGATAGCTTTACGAGCAATATATCTTACAGCTTTGGCATGGTAGTTAGCGAGTAATATTCTTAAATGACCGATATTTCTGGAGGGTTCGCTCTCTTGTTTTCCACACATTTTAACTTTATCCCTGCCTTTCAGGGCGTAATCTACCAGCATTTGGAATCTGGTGGAGTGTACGCGCTCCGTCTGACACATATGTGGATTTCAGCTGGTACACAGAGATAGCAGAGAGAAACGTGTGGAGAAGTTGTTAAAAAAGAGCACTACCGAACGAGATAACATCGGGAATAAAAGGAACAATAAGAATCGCGATGTTTAATGTGAATGTCTAAAATGTGCATAGACGTTTACGTGAGACATTTACTACAGGAATACAAACACAATAAAAAGCATCGGACACTATTATTACCTGTAACACCTTAAAATTGATGTTGAACTGGTTTATGGTGTATCGACATAGGAATTATAAACAATTCAACAGGGTAATTTCTTTAAAAAAATAAGGCTATATTGAATTGGTAATTAGACTATACAAACTAGTTAAGGCTGTCACACCAGTGATTGACAATCTACCTCATTATTTCAGAATAATGAATTTAAATCTGCAGCAGTGCTAACATTCGTTTTTTGGATCCACAGACAAACGTATTTACTTCAAGAGCTCTGTTACCAAACCTTGCCGGTGAAGGTAAATCCTTTTCCTTCTGGTTGATTACCAGTCGTCGTATTCGTCTTCAGCTCGTTCAGAAAACTTGAAATTTCGACCCCTTCGCTGGGATCTCCCTCGCGAATCTGGGTGGCTGAAGGCTGTCGAAAACCAGTATCCCCTGCAGTTATAAAAGGATGTTTCAGAATAAGTGGAACAGTGGGGTTAAATGAGTCCCACTTTCGTTGGGAAGCCTACGTCTTAAGGTAGGTAATGAGAGGGGGCACGTTATCAAAGTACGTCGTACCACCAGACGTCCGAGTTTAGGGGGGCTGAAGGAAAGTATGGCAACCTAATCACACAGAAGATTTGATTTTTATTGAGAATGGCTACGAATTCCTGTAGTTTTGCATAAAATTTGTGCAGAATCAATCTTAAGATCACACTATTTAATCCAAAGAGTTGTTGAATACAAAACAGCCGCCTACACTTATACCAGAGAACGTTACGAAGTTACTGAGACTAACGTACATAAAATATTGGAGTACACCGCTAGCTCTGTGCTTTAAATGCCAAGTATGAGATTATAAGACCGGCATCACAAATACGTGAAGCACGAATGGAACCAAGCTACTGGTATTAAGTTCTCCGAAAGTAGCCTGTCTGTGTTACAAATTTTATGTTATGGTACAGATTATCTGCAGATAGTAATTAAACTGCGAGCTAAAGTCTAAGAATCCAACTCCACAACCATGTCGTGACTAATAAATATAAATTCAGTCTGGCTAGTTACTGAGTGTTTTTGCCACTTAGATAGTTTAACATACAGTCTTGCGGCCGCCAGTACTTCACAAACAGGACTATTTGTCAAGTACCTGACACGTGCTAAAACAGCGTAGCGTTGTCGTCAGTAACATTACTAACGAGGACCCCCTTAAGTGCAAGGTCGCAAAAGACCTTAACGGCATTTGACGCCCCGCATATTGTCTACCATGCAACCACAATATTGGCTGCTAATGGCAACAGCGGGCGGCACAACAATTGTGAGCACAGCATGTGGCTACGGAGCGTAGTTGAACTGCTTAGTCGACGAGTAACTCACAACAGTGCTTCAGTGCTAATGGTGTTGATACAAAGCAGGGCAATGGCAACGATAAATAAAGCAAACATTGCATTGTATCTACAACAACAGTTGCTGAAATAGACATTTCGTCAGAAAGGAACTCAAGGAATTTTGGAGAGTGCGAAAGAAGTGGCAGGTGAAATATTAGCGTTCCTGCGAGATGAGTTAGTGGGACGTGTGGTTTCGTATACGCTGGACTGTGCGGACAGCGTACATGACGGGTACAATGACGACGATAGGTGTCTCACATGGTGAAAGTGGTATTGAAAGTGTTGTCGAGCAATGTAATTAACCATCCATGTTGGACAGAGAGCCACAGATCCCGTCTCCAGTGAAACTCACTAAAGGACAATCGTTGTCCAAGGAGCAGGTACTAAACGTAATTACGTGCATGTATGATGATCAGGACATGTTCTGAGGCATCAAGGGACCACCAATTTAGTATTGGAAGGCAGCGTGGAGGGTAAAAATCGTAGAGAGAGACTAACAGATGAATATACACTACCGGCCATTAAAATTGCTACACCACGAATACGACGAAAGGAAGAAGATGGTGTGATATGCAAATGATTAGCTTTACAGAGCATTCAAACAAGGTTGGCGCCGGTGTCGACACCTACAATGTGTTGACATGTGGAAAGTTTCCAACCGATTTCTCATACATAAACAGCAGTTGACCGCCATTGCCCGGTGAAACGTTGTCGTGATGCCTCGTGTAAGGAGGAGAAATGCGTACCATCACGTTTCCGACTTTGATAAAGGTCGGACTGTAGCCTGTCGCGATTGCGGTTTATCGTATCGCGCCATTGCTGCTCGCGTTGGTCGACATCCAATGACTGTTAGCAGAATATGGAATCGGTGGGTTCAGGAGGGTAATACGAACGCCGTGCTGGATCCCAACGGCCTCGTATCTCTAGCAGTCGAGATGACAGGCATCTTATCCGCATGGCTGTAACGGATCGTGCAGCTACGTCTCAATCCCTGAGTGAACAGATGGGAACGTTTGCAAGACAACAACCATCTGCACGAACAGTTCGACGACGTTTGCAGCAGCATGGACTATCAGCTCGGAGACCATGGCTGCGGTTACCCTAGACGCTGCATCACAGACAGGAGCGCCTGCGATGGTGTACTCAACGACGAACCTGGGTGCACGAACGGCAAAACGTCATTTTTTTTTCAGATGAATCCAATTTCTGTTTACAGCATCACGATGGTCGCATCCGTGTTTGGCGACATCGCGGTGAACGCACATTGGAAGCGTGTATTCGTTATCGCCATACTGGCGTGTCACCTGGCGTGATGGAATGGGGTGCCATTGGTTACACGTCCCGGTCACCTCTTGTTCGCATTGACGGCACTTTGAACAGTGGACGTTACATTTCAGATGTGTTAGGAATCGTGGCTCTACCCTTCATTCGATCCCTGCGAAACCCTACATTTCAGCAGGATAATGCACGACCGCATGTTGCAAGTCCTGTACGGGCCTTTCTGGATACAGAAAATGTTCGACTGTTGCCCTGGCCAGCACATTCTCCAGATCTCTCACCAACTGAAAACGTCTGGTCAATGGTGGCCGAGCAACTGGCTCGTGACAATACACCAGTCACTACTCTTGATGAACTGTGGTATCGTGTTGAAGCAGCATGGGCAGCTGTACCTGTACACGCCATCCAAGCTCTGTTTGACTCAATGCCCAGGCATATCAATGCCCAGGCGTTGTTGTTCTGGGTACTGATTTCTCAGGATCTATGCTCCCAAATTGCGTGAAAATGCAATCAAATGTCAGTCCTATAATAATGTATTTGTCCAATGAATACCCGTTTATCATCTGCATTTATTCTTGGTGTAGCAATTTTAATGGCCAGTAGTGTCCTTAGCAGATTCAGAAGGATGTAGGTTGCAATAGGTATTGGGAGATGAAGAACCTTGCACAGGATAGAGTAGCATGGAGAGCTGCATCAAATCAGTCTCTGGAATGAAGACCACAACAACAACACATGATAATCAGCAGAATGGTACAAAACAATTATGAACTGATTTCGAATAAGTCTACAGCAATATCACCGTGCAGTGCAGAAGAAGAACTATGGATATTCTAGGGAAGACAAAGCTACCTATCACAAAATTAAGGCATATCAAACTGAGCGCGACGTTGGTTGCAGTGATTTCAAGGGAAGCAGCTGCATAACTTAAAACAGTGCCACAGAAGTGGAAGACGTAAGATAACGAAATTTAGAACAAATAACCAACCTGACGATGCAAAGCAAACTGCGGAATTGGTTCGAAAATTCGTAGATGAGATAAACATATTCATCCCATCGTTTAGTAAGGAATTTATTTTCAACTACGACCAATCGGGATTTGAAGAGGAAATGTATATGAAAGAATGCCGTGTGTGTGATCTTGGAAGGGCAGTAGGGAATATTCACGTCATACTTGTAGCAAGCAAGATTGGAAAAATGCGCGTAAGACAACTACAACCATGATATGAGCACTGCGGTTGGCCAATATCTGGTCAAATAATGTACTTTGCTTGATTGCTGGTCCCCCTATAAAAATCATACTCATTTAGAGCAAAAATGTATGACAAAGCAATTCATATCTCATGGAACAACTGCATAAATTCAACCTCTGAATGTTTCTGTTTCCTTGCCTATAAAACATGTTATCGCGTTATCTGCAGCTACGCCTTAAAGGATAGCCTGTTTCGCATTCGTTCGCATGCCATCACATTCCATCAGTTCTCATCATCCCGTTACACCATTATGATTCTGTAGGTATTCTTGAAGAGAGGATACCTAGCTGAAAGTCCTGAACGATTTGTACTCTCAAGGAGTTCACCTTCCACCTTGGCGGTGCAAAACTTAGTCCTCATTGCGATGCGCCATTTTTCATTCGGTGTTCATGGTGCAAATTAATGGTTTCTTTTTAACATTCTTGAATGTCGACGATATCCATTTTGTGAAGTGTGGTACATACATCCCACAGAAGATTGATCTCTGCACCTGCCGGACACATTTTCTGTCGCTCTCCTGATGCACATTGTGAGTCATTATCAACTAATATTTTTGCTGTCGTAATTATCAACACAACACTTTCAAACAAGCCTTACTAAAGACTGAACTTGCGACCTAGCTGTCAATGGGGTTCCTTGTAACAGCGTGTAACGCCGGAAATGCATATCCTCCTATTTCCATCAATTGTACTATAAATTTTGTTCATTTATTTGTTACCTGAAGATATGACATTTCTGTGTCTTTATATATTGTAATTGTTTACTATATATGCATTTATGTCGATGTATAATTGGTTTGTTTTGTAAATATTATTTGTATTTTTACGCTGGGTCTTGCCTAGGGAAAACTATGCTATCGAACGAATACACCGATAGGTCGTGTGAAGAACGAAAGTGTTTAGGATCTTTGGTAGTGTTAACTCTGCCGCGCGGGGCGCGGGCAGAGCAGAGGGGGCCTGGCTGGAGTAGTGGAGTGGAGCGGCTGTGTTGTGTGACGCTCCCGCGAGTTGCCGCGCGTTAGGGGTTGGGCAGCATGTAATTGCGCTCGACTGGCTATAATAGTTTCTAGCACGGTGTCGCGGATGGGAAGCATTAGCTGGCACGCATTAAGAGCCCGTTTCGCTTGGTGACCGTGTCGAGAAGAAGGCGCGCCAGCATCCAGCTTCTGCAACAGCGACGACCGACAATGAGTGACTGTCGCCACCTCCTCGATCGACGACTTCAAACCTTCAATCAACCAACATGGAAGATTAAAAACACGTAAAGTTTCAGAACTGTATGGCAGACCACAGCTTTTCAAACTGTTCCATTTTCATAACTAAATTACAGCAACGTAGCATGAACCTTTGTTGCTCACTGTCCCAATTGCATTACCAAGCAGGGTCCCTTCCTTTTCCGGAATGAACCCGAGTGTCGTTGAAATTCAAACGCCAGCATCATTCGATTTCACTGCTTTAATTTCAAAGTTCAGTTAAAGTATTCATAGCTGGCTACAATATTTAGATTATACAAGCACAAATTAAGAGTGCGAGTTTTGCTACCGTATTTTAGCTTACCTGTGACTGCAGCTCAGCTTGGTACGTACTAAATTTTACTATTGTTAATTGCTCAGAATCATTTAATTCATGTTCAAAGTTAAATCTCTTATTTCTAAATTGCGTAGATTCAAGTAGCTTTTGAAATGATTGTTGAGGTAGCCCAAGACTAACTGTATTTCACTGAATTTCGATATGCTTCAGAAACAAA
Source organism: Schistocerca nitens (assembly GCF_023898315.1). Taxonomy (NCBI): domain Eukaryota; kingdom Metazoa; phylum Arthropoda; class Insecta; order Orthoptera; family Acrididae; genus Schistocerca; species Schistocerca nitens. The sequence continues at coordinate 44,079,246 of NC_064622.1, forward strand.
GTTCACTATTAATTTCAGTCACTAGACTAACTTTCAATTTTCCAGTTTTATTAATTCTTTTGCTAAATTAAGTCAGGGTGTAGCGAAATTTATTACTTCAGACAAACATTCAGTTTTCACACAACACGTGTCAACCTTCAGTTGCCACGCTTCTAGTGCTAATTATGTGTGTAATAACCTTTCTTTTTCAGTTACTATAGTAATTGTCCATAGGACTGGCGACCGTAATTTTCCCCAAATCTCAAATATCTAATTACCGCTAGTTAATTGTTAACGTAACAGTCGCACATTTACTTTCTTTATTAATTTTACCCCATTTCAAAATTAATTTCCACCAGATTCATTTGCATTTTTCGTTTCATTTAGATGTAACCCTTTCCTCCCTCTTTACCGACAGATTAACTTCGGTGAAGATTGCTTTTCCCAAATTTCCATTAGGTACACGCGGTTTAACTTTTCACTGTCATTAAGGTCGATAAGTGAGGGGGAGGTTACAAGCGCACGGGCAGATGATGTAGATCCGCTGTCAGGAGGTCCTGATGATAATATCCTTGCCATCGTTTCAGAAATGAACTTCGATGGCGTACTCGTCATCTTCACAATTCATCACACACGTCTTTTCCTCTAATTACTTACAGTTATGTATAACTGATGCACCATTGCCTTTCTACTACAAAGTGAGTTTCTTAGCAAACTTGCTTGATGCCGCATAATCGGATTGTAAAAAGACAGGAGAAAGACAAGATATTTCCCACGTACTCGTCCGACAACGAATAACGCCGGTCTTAACGTGGTAAACGTTAACGACTCTCATCGACCACCCACGGCACTAGCGCAGCCCGTGGAGGAAGTTCGCTACAGCTTCGTATAAACTGGCGACGTACGGGCGGCTGGCGGGAATTTACACACACGAAAGCCGCCGAGAGCTATGGAACTTCTGTCGGGTGGCGCCAGTCAGTAGCGGCGGTGCTGGCGCCAGTCAGTCGCCAGCAAACGACCACATGAGAGCGCCAAATCAACAGGAGGTCGCGTGTGGTCGTCTCCAGCCCACACAGGCGCCGTGGAACGGAATGAATCTTCAGTCTCTATCTGATGCTTGGTCTGTTAACTCCTTATCATTTACTCCTCCATCGCGACTCTAATGTCTCCTGTGTAAACTCAGACCCACCTTGAATGCACGGCCTGTGCATGGTGTTTATGTACACTGAGATCGCCGTATGTAAATTGGCAACTCAAGACTTTGTTTAAAATTTGTAACGGCATCACTTTGCATTCTTATAGCTGAGGCTGGCTTATGGCGAGCCTGAGTTATAGTGAATGCTCCAAATGTTCATTTTTGATTGAAGACGTCATTTACTTACACCGCAGCACAGATCTGTATTACAATTAATGCATCTTATTATTTATGGTTCTCTGTGAAGGGTTTCTCTGTGAAGGATAAAGTAACGTAATTTTAATATTTACTTGTTTATCCTAATAAGGTCACGCTCTTCACTCCCTGTTTTTCTTCGGAGTTTGATAATGCAGTTTCATTAACTCAAGATGTTGGTTGTTATTGTTGCTGTTGTTGTTATTGTTGTTGCTGCTGTTGTGCTCCTCAGTCCAATTACTGGTTTGACGCAAGTCTATGCCACGAAGGCATCCCCATCTCAGCATAACTGCTGGAACCTTACAGCCACTTGAACCTGGTTACTGTAGTCATGCTCTACCTGTTTTAGCTCCTACACTTCCCTCCATCAAATTGACGATTCCTTGGTGTCTCAGGACGTGTCCTAACAACTTATAATTTCTTTTTGTCAAGTTGTCCCATATATTTTTCTACTGAATCCCATTCAGCACCTCATAATCATCCATTCGATCTACCTATCTATTTTCAGCATTTTTTTGTAGCACCACATGTCAAAAGCTCCTGTTTCCTTCTGGTCTGAAATGTTTGTCGTCCACGTTTCACTTCCGTACGACGCTACGCTCCAGACAAATATCTTCATAAAAAAGACTTCCTACGAATTAACTGTATATTCGACGACAGTAAATTTTTCTTTTTCAGAAATGAAAATTAAAACGTCACCTGGAAGTGTCATATTTTTAATTCCTTCTCCCTGCACTTTAATTAAATTCCAAATACCTCTTTAGTTCCCTTCTATACTTGCTGAAAATACAGATTTAATAACAACGGACGTACGCTACAAAAGTGTCTCACTTCCTTCTCATTTTCTGCTTGTCTTCTATATCATTTCTGTACGGTAACTACAGTCTGTTTTGTTTCTTTTTTGACGTCGCTCGCCACGAATTCTTCTCCTGTGCCAACCTTTTCATCTCAGAGCAGCATTTGCAACTTGCGTCCTCAATTATGTGCTGCATATATTCCAATCTCTGTCTCCATCTACAGTTTTTATCCTCTACAGCTCTATCCAGTACCACGGAAGTGATCCTTAATGTCTTAACAGATGTCCTACCATCTTGTCCCTTATTCTTGTCAGTGTTTTCCATATCTTCCTTTCCATGTCAAAAATGGTTCAAATGGCTCTAAGCACTATCGGACTTAACATCTGAGGTCATCAATCCCCTAGACTTAGAAGTACGTAAACCTAACTAAGCTAAGGACATCACACACATCCATACCCGAGGAAGGATTCGAACCTGCGACCGTAGCAGCTGCGCGGTTCCGGACTGAAGCGCCTAGAACCGCTCGGCCACAGCGGCCGGCCTCCCCTTGTCGATTCTGTGGAGAACCTCTTCATTCCTTTCCTTATCAGTCCACCTAATTATCAAACTAATCGGTAACACCACATCTCAAATGCTTCGATTCTCCTCTCTTCCAGTTTTCCCACAATCTGTGTTTCCCTGCCATACAATGCTGTGGCCCAAACGTAGATTCTCCACAATTTCTCCGTCAAATTAAGGCCTATCTTTGATACTAGTAGACTTCTCTTTTATGTTCTCCTTGTCCCGTCCATGACAGATTATTTTATAGCCTAGATATATAACTCCTTAAGTTCGTCTACTTCATGATCCCAAATTCTGAGGTTAAGTTTCTCGCTGTTGCTATTTCTACTACTTCTCTCTACTTACCCTTTCTTCGACTTACTCACAGTTCCTATTCTGTACTCATTAGACTATCCATTCCATTCAACAGACACTGTAGTTCTTCTGCACTTTCTCTGGGGATAGCTATGTCATCATCGATTCTTATCATTGAAATCCTTTCAGCGTGAATTTTTATCCCGCTCTTTAACCTTTCTTTTACTGCCGTCATTGCTTCTTCTAAGCACAGATTGAACAGTAGGGATGAAAGACTACATCCCTGTCCTACACCGTTTCTAATCCGAGCACTTCGCTCTTGGTCTTCCAGTCTTGTTCCCTCTTGGTTCTTGCACGTATTGTACATTACCCGACTTTTCCTATAGCTTACTCCTCTTTCTCTCAGAGTTTCGAACATCTTGTACCGTTCGACACTGTCGAACACTTTTCCCAGGTCGACACTTTCTACGAACTTTTCTTGATTTTTCTTCAGTTTTGTTTCCATTATCAAGGCCAATGACACAACTGATCATCATCTAAGAGGTACTCAATTTTCTTTTCCGTTCTTGTGTGTATTATTCTTGACAGCAATTTGGATACGTGAGCTGTTAAGCTGATTGCGCGATAATTCTCGCACTTGTCGGCTCTCTCTATCTTCGGAATTGTGTGAATGACGTTTTTTTTCTTTCGAAAATCTGATGGTATATCTCCAGACACATACATTCTACACAATAACTTGAACAGTTGTTTTGTTGTCACTTTCCCCAATGATTTTACGAATTACGATGGAATGTTGTCTATCCCTTCTGTCTTACTTGATCTTAAGGCGCCAAAATACACTCCTGGAAATGGAAAAAAGAACACATTGACACCGGTGTGTCAGACCCACCATACTTGCTCCGGACACTGCGAGAGGGCTGTACAAGCAATGATCACACGCACGGCACAGCGGACACACCAGGAACCGCGGTGTTGGCCGTCGAATGGCGCTAGCTGCGCAGCATTTGTGCACCGCCGCCGTCAGTGTCAGCCAGTTTGCCGTGGCATACGGAGCTCCATCGCAGTCTTTAACACTGATAGCATGCCGCGACAGCGTGGACGTGAACCGTATGTGCAGTTGACGGACTTTGAGCGAGGGCGTATAGTGGGCATGCGGGAGGCCGGGTGGACGTACCACCGAATTGCTCAACACGTGGGGCGTGAGGTCTCCACAGTACATCGATGTTGTCGCCAGTGGTCGGCGGAAGGTGCACGTGCCCGTCGACCTGGGACCGGACCGCAGCGACGCACGGATGCACGCCAAGACCGTAGGATCCTCCGCAGTGCCGTAGGGGACCGCACCGCCACTTCCCAGCAAATTAGGGACACTGTTGCTCCTGGGGTATCGGCGAGGACCATTCGCAACCGTCTCCATGAAGCTGGGCTACGGTCCCGCACACCGTTAGGCCGTCTTCCGCTCACGCCCCAACATCGTGCAGCCCGCCTCCAGTGGTGTCGCGACAGGCGTGAATGGAGGGTCGAATGGAGACGTGTCGTCTTCAGCGATGAGAGTCGCTTCTGCCTCGGTGCCAATGATGGTCGTATGCGTGTTTGGCGCCGTGCAGGTGAGCGCCACAATCAGGACTGCATACGACCGAGGCACACAGGGCCAACACCCGGCATCATGGTGTGGGGAGCGATCTCCTACACTGGCCGTACACCACTGGTGATCGTCGAGGGGACACTGAATAGTGCACGGTACATCCAAACCGTCATCGAACCCATCGTTCTACCATTCCTAGACCGGCAAGGGAACTTGCTGTTCCAACAAGACAATGCACGTCCGCATGTATCCCGTGCCACCCAACGTGCTCTAGAAGGTGTAAGTCAACTACCCTGGCCAGCAAGATCTCCGGATCTGTCCCCCATTGAGCATGTTTGGGACTGGATGAAGCGTCGTCTCACGCGGTCTGCACGTCCAGCACGAACGCTGGTCCAACTGAGGCGCCAGGTGGAAATGGCATGGCAAGCCGTTCCACAGGACTACATCCAGCATCTCTACGATCGTCTCCATGGGAGAATAGCAGCCTGCATTGCTGCGAAAGGTGGATATACACTGTACTAGTGCCGACATTGTGCATGCTCTGTTGCCTGTGTCTATGTGCCTGTGGTTCTGTCAGTGTGATCATGTGATGTATCTGACCCCAGGAATGTGTCAATAAAGTTTCCCCTTCCTGGGACAATGAATTCACGGTGTTCTTATTTCAATTTCCAGGAGTGTATCTTTTAAATTCTGGTTCAAATACTGGTTCCTCTATACTTGTTCCTCTATCTTTTCCCTCTCGACTCCTTTTTGTTCTTCTGCCACGTCAGCAGACGAGTCTTCACTCTCACAGAGGCCTTCAGAGTATTCTTTCCACCTGTCCACCCTCTTCTGCATCTATCAGTGGAATTCCCACGGCACTCTCAATACTACAGCTCTTATTTTTAATTTCACCAAAGATTGCTTTGTCTTTTGTGTATGCTGAGTCAGTCTATCCGACAATCATTTCATTTTAGATTTCTTCACATTTTTCATGTAGCTGTTTCGGCTTAGCTTACCTGCACTTCCTATTTATTTCATTCCTTAGCGACTTGTATCTCACATTAACAGAATCTTCCGTCGGTTCTTGGTAGAACAACATTATAATAAATGAAAAGCACCAGTTTGCTTTTGTCCTACTTATGTTTCTGTTTCAAACTTCTGTGATTGCCCTTTTTAGAGATGTCCATTCCTGTTCAACTGAAATGCCTACTGAGCTATTCGTTACAGCACTATCTATAGTCCCACAGAACTCAAGTGTATCTCGTCATCCCTTAGTACTCCCGCATCACACTTCCTTGCGCATTGATTCTTCCTGACTAGTTCGTCAGACAGCACCCTACTCCTCATAGTTACTACATTGAGATCTGAATCTATATCTGCTCCTCGGTATGCCTTACGCTCTAATATATTATTTCGGAATCTGTGCCTGACCAAGATGAAATCTAACAGGAATCTTCTCTGCAGATTAAAAATGTGTGCCGTACCTGGGGTCGAACCTGAGACCTTTTCCTTTCGCGGGCTAGTGCCTCGCAGACTGGGCTATGCAAGCACGACTTACGACCCGCATTGTTCAAATCATATGTGCGTGAATCCCTAAGGGACCAAACTGCTGAGGTCGTCGGTCCCTAGACTTACACCCTAGGTCGTGCGGTAGCGTTCTCGCTTCCCACGCCCGGGTTCCCGGGTTCGATTCCCGGCGGGGTCAGGGATTTTCTCTGCCTCGTGATGGCTGGGTGTTGTGTGCTGTCCTTAGGTTAGTTAGGTTTAAGTAGTTCTAAGTTCTAGGGGACTTATGACCACAGCAGTTGAGTCCCATAGTGCTCAGAGCCATTTGAACCAACTTACACCCTACTTAAACTAACTTATGCTAAGAACAACACACACAGCCCATGCCCGAGGGAGGATTCGAACCTCTGATAGGAGAGGCCGCTCAATCTGTGACATAGGACACGCATTCTGAATACATTTTTGTGTTTTAAAGTATTACAATAATACTTGAATAACAATACTGAAAAGATTATTTGAGCCAGGACATAATACATCTAAGGCGGGAACAGCTATAGTAACGCCACTAGCCGTACAAACTTAATGCCATTTGGAATGATAGTACTAAGCACCAATAATACATACTACTACCATCAACAATATTAATATTAATACCAATAATAAGTTTGGGTATGCAGAACTTGCTAATGTAAATGTAAGATTATGAAAGCTGTAAGAAAAAGAGATGTTGCCTTCATGCCGCCCCTAACAGGTAAGGTGACATAAAATTTTATAAGAATAAATCTGCAGCCAAACTAAGGACTTCCATTTCATAATCTACCTTCTAACAAAATCTTTACAGTGGTGCTTTTGTATTTAAAAGAGAATACTCCTAAGTCCTCCTTCTGTATAGGGTACATCATACCTGTCAGTAATTGAAAGGAGCTATTTCACGGCCTGGTAGGAGTTTCATTAACTGCAGCAGCTGGTTGCCGTTCTCTTGTAGTCAACTAATATTCGACTGAGACATAAAAGTGTGCCTGCTCCATCGGTGCTCAACTGGATTTCAGTATATACAAGGTGCGACAATTAAGTAATGAGACTGATTTTCTTGCACAGGCACAATATATTTGGCCTTGGTGTATAAGCTGCTTCTAGTCCAAGCGGCACATCGATGCAACTGCTCAGTTGTGAGTTGTGCTGTAATAAGTTAACACGTATTTTTGTGTCTCGTCACAGGAATGGAACCGCATAATATTGCGCAACGGTATGCCGTTTATTTTTGCGCTAAATTGGGTGAAAACTCGACGACAACTTACAGTAAGCTTTAGAAGGCTTTTGCAGATGAGGTTATGTCAAGAGCTCAAGTTTTTCGTTGGCATAAAATGTTTAGTGAAGGCAGAACGAATGTTGAAGATGAAGACCGCAGTGGAGAACCATGCATACTTGTGTGCTTCTTTTATTCCAAGGGAATTGTTCATAAAGAGTGGGTGCCTCCTGGACAAACAGTTAACCAATATTACTGCAAAGAAATTTTAGAAAGACTTCGTAAAAGTGTTCTTCGTGTCCGTGCCAACAATGCTGATAATTGGATTCTGCATCACGATAATGCCCCATCCCATACTGCTCTGTCAGTACAGAAATTTTTAACCTCAAAACAAATTTCAGTACTAACACAGCCACCTTATTCACCAAATATCGTTCTGTGCTACTTTTTTCTATTTCCAAGAGTCAAAACGGCGGTCAAGGACACCATTTTCAAACCACACAAGATGTCCAAAAAGCTGTGACGAGGGTCTTGGAGGATATTACAGAAGATGAGTTCCAGAAATGTTATCATCAATGGCAGAAGCGCTGGAAAAAGTGTGTGCAATCAGAAAGGAATTACTTTGGAGGAGACAACACTAAACTTGACTAAAACTGTAAGCAGATTTTTTTTTTCACATCAGTCTCATTAATTTATTGTCCCACCTCGTAGTACTTGTTTTAGGATGACCCCGTGGACTAGGGATAGGGTCTTTGACTAGTAATCAAAACGTCATGGGCCATTAGTCCGAATCAAGTCACAGCTTAAACTATGAACAAACATCAGGAGCTATGGCGTTCGAAGACTTTCGTCATAAGAACTCACCCAGCGGCCTTGTGGAAGACGGCGGAGGAGCTGACACAGGTTTGGGGCACTCTCTTGTCATTGGGGTGGAAACTGCCGCTAAAGGCGGAAGAATAAGAAATGATCAATGGTATGAAGATGCAGAAGGCAACGCAAACCACTGCACTAGAGGCACAAAATGTGTATCCACAGGACTTGTAACTTGTAACTGAAAAACGCTTATGATGATCTCTCTATTGGCAAAAGATCCCGGATTAGTCCTCCGTTCGGATCTTCGAGAGGGAACTGCAATACATGAGAAAAAGAATGAATAACCAACATAATGATAATGTTCTTCGAATCGAGCCGTGGAATGCCAGAAGTCTGAACCTGATAGGTAAGCTAGAAAATCTGAAAAGGGGAATGCAAAGGCTCAATCTAGATGCAGTGGGGGTCAGTGCAGTCAAATGGAAAGAAGATAAAGATTAACAGCCAGACGAAGATAAGATAATATCAACAGCAATAGAAAATGATATAACAGGAGTAGGATACGTTATGCATAGGAAGGGTGGGCAGAGAGTGAGTTAATGTGAACAGTTTAGCCATAGGTTTCTACCTATCAGAAACGACAGCAAACCAACACTGACAACTATAGTTCAGGTACACATGCCGAAATCACAAGCAGAAGATGAAGAGAGAGAGGAAGTATATGAAAATATTCAACGTGAATTCAGCATGTAAAGGGAGATGAAAATCTAATAATCATGAGGGATTGAGTCCCGGTTGTTGAGAAATATTTACAAGAAAGTGTTACGGAATATAGTCTAGGGGGCAGGATTGAGAAAGACTAAGTGAGTCCCACTAATAAATTTTAGATGGTAATATCGAATCCCCTGTTCAAGAATCACAAGAGCAGAAAGTATACTTGGAATATGCCCGCAAACACTGGAAGATTCTAGCTGAATTGCCGGCCGCTGTGGTCGAGCGCTTCTAGGCCTTACAGTCCGGAACCACGCTGCTGCTACGGTCGCAGGTTCGAATCCTGCCTCGGGCATGGATGTGTGTGATGTCCTAAGGTTAGTTAGGTTTAAGTAGTTCTACGTCTAGGGGACTGATGACCTCAGATGTTAAGCCCCATAGTGCTTAGAGCCATTTGAACCATTTCTAGCTGAATTACGTCACGGTCAGACCGACATTCTGACACCTGTTACTGGATTGTAAAGCATATCTAGGAGCACTACTGACTCAGAACAGACTTCAGTAATAATGAACAGTAGACTGAATTTGAAGAGACTCGCACGTGAGAATCAGTGTGGAAGGAAGTTGGATGCAGAAGTACTGAGGTATGTTAACACGCATTTGAAATTCGCTAAGGATGTGATTACTACGATAAGGGATATCACAACAGGTAATGAATTGATGAAGAGTGGACATCTCTAAAAAGGGCAATCACAGATGACTGAACAGTCGTAGATACAAGGAAGGTAACAGAAGAAATACTTAAACTGATTGACAAATGGAGGAAGTACAAAATTATTTAGGGGAATATCGGAATACAGCAATATAAATCACCTAGGACTGAAAGAAATAGGAAGTGAATGGCACACATGGTGTAAGACCTTCGGGAAAAAAGTGAAGTAATCGTAAAGAATTGACTACCGGAAGAACAGACTCAGAATACAGAAAAGACAAAACAACCTGCGGTGAAATTAAAATCAAGGACTGTACCTTTAAGAGTACAGTGGGAAGTCAACTGTTAAATGCAGAGGAGAGAACGGACAGGTGGAAAGAGTACATTGAAGGCCTCTATGAGGGGGAGAGTTGTCTGATGATGTGACAGAAGAAGAAACAGGACCCGATATAGAAGAGAGAGGGGAACCAAAATTAGAACCGGAGTTTGAAAAAGCTTTGGACGACTTAAGATCAAATAAGAAAAAACTAAACTCCTCCCGAACAGATCTTGAAGGCCCAACGGTACCGACCGGCCGCCGTGTCATCCTCAGGTCACAGGCGTCATTGGATGCGGATATGAAGCGGCATGCCGTCGACCCAACGCTCTCCATGCCGTTTGTGAGTTTACAAGACCGGAGCGGCTACTTCTCAATCAAGGAGCCCCTCGGTTTGCCTCACTGGAGCTAAGTGCACCCCGCTTGCCAACAGCGCTCGGAAGACTGGATGGTCACCCACGCCCAGTGCGACAGCTCTTAACGTCGGTGAGCCACCGGGAACCGGTGTTACCACTGCGGCGAGGCTACTGGCAAGATGAAATAAGACGGAAGGGATGTACAACACTCCATCGCAATTTATAAATTCATTGAGGGAAGTCGCAACAGAACGACTGTTGCCGATGGCGTAAAGGATGTATGAGATTGTCGACGTACCGTCAGACTTTCGAAAATATGCCATCCACACAATTCCGAGGACGGCAAGGGTAAAAAAAGTGCGAAAAGTGTCGCACAGTCAGCTTAACATCTCATGCATCCAACCTGCTGACAAGGCTAATATACAGAAGAATGGAAAACAAAATTGAGGATCTATTAAATAACGATCAGCTCTGACTTTGGGTTTGATAATGGAAGCAAGACAAGAAAAATTAAGAAACTTTCATTGAATTTTTCGATCTAGAAAAAGCGTTTGACATTGCGAAATGGTGCAAGAGGTTCGAAATTCTCAGAAAAATAGGAAAGACAGGTGGCACACACTGAGGTGATAAAAGTTGTGGGATAGTGATACACAAATACACAGAGGACGGTTGATCGTATCGCGTACACGAGGTACAAAAGGGCAGTGCAATGACGGAGCTCTCATTTTTACTCAGGTGATTCGCGTGAAACGCTTTTCGACGTGATAATGGCTTCAGGACGAGCATTAAAAGACTTTGATCGCGGAATGCTAGTTGGAGCTGGTCGAATGGGACATTCCGTTAAGAAAATCGTTAGAAAATTCAACATTGCGAGATGCAAAGCGTCAAGAGTGCGCTGCGAATACTAAATTTCAGGCATTGCCTGTCACCATGGACAACGCAGTGGCCGACAGCCTTCACTTAACGACCGAGAGCAGAGTTGTCAGCGCTAACAGACAAAAACCCAGAACCCTAAACCCCTCACCTGGTTCATATTCACTGATGACATCTTTCCTATCTGGATTGAAGGTGAGGACACCTTATTCACATTTCTCCAGAACTTCAACAACTTCTCCCCATTTGCTTCACCTGGTCCTACTCAACCCAACAAGCCACCTTCCTAGATGTTGACCTCCACCTCAGAGATGGCTACATCAGTACCTCCGTCCATATCAAACCTACTAACCACCAGCAATACCTCCACTTCGACAGCTGCCACCCATTCCATACCAAGAAGTCCCTTCCGTACAGCCTAGCCACCCGTGGTCGTCGCATCTGCAGTGACGAGCAGTCCCTCTCAAAATATACTGAGGGTCTCACTAAAGCCTTCACTGACCGTAGTTATCCTCCCATCCTTGTACAAAAACGAATCTCCCGTGCCTTATCTTTCCAGTCTCCCACCACCTCCCAAAGTCCCACAGCCCGGCCGCAGAGGAGCATCCCCCTCGTAACTCAGTACCATCCGGGACTGGAGCAACTGAATTACATTCTCCACCAGGGTTTCGGTTACCTTTCATCAAGCCCTGAAATGAGAAATGTCCTGCCCACTATCCTTCCCACGCCTCCTACTGTGGTATTCCGGCGTCCACCGAACCTACACAATATACTCCTCCATCCTTACACAACCCGTGCTCCCAATCCCTTACCTCATGGCTCATACCCCTGTAGTAGACCTAGATGCAAGACCTGTCCCATACATCCTCCTACCACCACCTACTCCAGTCCGGTCACTAACATCACCTACCCAATCAAAGGCAGGGCTACCTGTGAAACCAGTCATGTGATTTACAAGCTAAGCTGCAACCACTGTGCTGCATTCTATGTAGGCATGACAACCAACAAGCTGTCTGTCCGTACGAATGGCCACCTACAAACTGTGGCCAAAACGCAAGTGGACCACCCTGTTGCTGAATATGCTGCCAAACATGATATCCCTCATCTCAATGACTGCTTCAGAGCCTGTGCCATATGGATCCTTCCCACCAACACCAGCTTTTCTGACTTGCGCAGGTGGGAACTATCACTGCAATACATCCTACATTCCCACAACCCTCTTGTCCTCAACCTTCATTAGTCACTGTCCTCACCCATCCAGCCCCCTCCCTGTCCCCATTCCAGCTCTACACAGCCGTCATTTCACTGCCACACCCAGTCTTTTAATTTCTTTTTATTTTTCTCCTTTGGCTCTGAGCACTATGGGACTTAACATCTATGGTCATCAGTCCCCTAGAACTTAGAACTACTTAAACCTAACTAACCTAAGGACAGCACACAACACCCAGTCATCTCGAGGCAGAGAAAATCCCTGACCCCGCCGGGAATCGAACCCGGGAACCCGGGCGCGCGAAGCAAGAACGCTACTGCACGACCACGAGCTGCGGACTTTTCTCCTTTGCACAACTTACCCCCTCCCCCCTCTGCACCTTCTCTCCTGCCCTCTGTATAAACTGCAACACTTCACTGTTCGCCACTCCCACCATACCATCCCTCCCCCTCCCCACCCCAGCCTCCTCCTTACCCCCCCCCCCCCCCAATCACCACTCCCATCATGCACTGTTGCAGCTGCTAGCAGTGTGGTTTCAGTTCTCTGAGACTGCAGACGTGTGTGCAAGTTGTGTTTGCGTGAGTGTGTGTATGTGTGTCTACTGCTGACAAAGGCCTTTATGGCCAAAAGCTACGATTGTGTGAATCTTTTTGTTGTGCCTATCGCGACTCAGTATCTCCGCTATATGGTGAGTAACAACTTTCCTTCTCTGGTATTGAGACAAACATCACTGTGTGAAATAACCACAGAAATCAATGTGGGACGTACGACCAACGTATTCGTTACGAAATTGTGGTAAAATTTGCCGTTAATGGGCTATAGCAGCAGACGACCGACGTCAGTGCTGTTGATCACTTGCAGCGCCTCTACTGGGCTTGTGACCGTGTCGGTTGGACTCTAGACGACTGGAAATCTGAGCCCCTATTTCAGTTGGTAAGAGCTGACGGTAGGGTTCGAGTGTGGTGCAGACACCACGAGACTGTGGAGCAAAGTCGTCAACAGAGCACTGTGCAGACTGATGGTGACTCCATAATGATGTGGGCTGTGTTTACATGGAATGGACTGGGTCCTCCGCTCCAGCTTAACGGATCGTTGAATATAAACAACGATGGAATTTTTATGGATGACAATGCGCTGTATTACCGGAACACAGTACTTCGCAATTCGAAGAAGATTCTAAATACAGTAGTTCGAGCGAATGACTTGGCCACCCAGACCACCTGACATGAAGCCCACCAGAATTTAAGAGACACAATCGAGAGGTCAGTGTGTGCAAAAAATCCTGCAGCGGCAACATTTTCGCAGTTACGGGCCGGTATAGAGGTAGCATGGGTCAGTATTTCTACAGGGAACTTCCAACGACTTGTTGAGTCCATATCACGTGGAGCTGCTGCACTACCCCGGGTAATGGAGGTCCGACGCAATATTAGGAGGTATCCAATAACTCAGTGTACAATACGTAAAAGAACCAAAAGAAAGCAATAAGCCTGGAAGGCCAAGAAAGAAGTGCTGGGAGTATTAGGAGGTATCCAGTAACTCAGTGAACAATATGTACAAAATCCAAAAGAAAGAAATAAGCCTGGAAGACCAAGAATGAAGTGCTGTGAATAAAAACGATGTAAGAGAGGTATGCAATCGTTGTCCCCTGCTGTTCAATCTATTTGTCGAAGGAACAATGACGGGAGTAAAAGAAAGATATAAGAGTGGAATTAATATTCACGATGAAAGAACAGCAATGATAAGGTTCGCTGATGACATTGCTATCCACAGTGAAAGTGGAGAAGAATTACAGGATCTGTTGAATGGAATGAACAGTCTAACGAGAACAAAATATGAATTGAGGGTAAATTGAAAAAAGACAAAAGTAATGAGAAATAATAGAAGAGAGAATAGCGAGAAACGTAACATTGAAATTGGAGGTAACGATGTAGATGAGGCTAAGGAATTATGCTATCTTTGCACCACAACAAAGCTCAGCGGACGAAGCAAGGAGACATCAAAAGGAGACTACCAGTTTCTAAAGGGGAATTCCGGACAAAAGAGAGCATTCCTGGCCACGAGAAGTCTCCTCAAATTAAACATAGGCCTTAATATGAGTGATAAATTTCTGAAAATGTCCGTTTGGAGCACAGCATTGTAAGATAGTGAATCATGGACAGTAGGAAGCCGGTACAGAAGAGAATATAAGCGTCCGAGTAGTGGTGCTGCAGAAGACTGTTGAAAATCAGGTTGAGTGGTAAGAAAGGGAATGAGGAACTTATGTACAGAATAAGCGAGGGGAGAAACATAAGGAAAACACTGGCAAGAAGAAGGGACAGGATGAGAGAACATGTGCTAAGGTGTCCATGATACTGGTTGTGCTGGACACCTAAGCTCCACTGAGCACGGTTAGTAGCCTCTGCCTTTATGAGCCAGGTGATCACGTCGAGAAGCACACGCGGATTATCCTGGATCAGGAATTTAGTGCTTGTTTATTGGTGGGAGACTCAATATGCTGGTGATACTGACCACCTGAATTCCACCAAGCACTTGGCTTCGGCTATAAATACAGCCCAGTTGGGCAGTTCTCGCAACAGATCTCGTGTCGGGAGATTTGTACCGCTAGGTCAGAGGTGGGAGACCCGGGACGCCTGTGGTACTGACCGCCTCCGCGCCGCCCAGCACGGTGAGCGGCCCCTGGCCCTTGGTGATCCAGGCCGCCAGGTTGGGCAGCGCCCGCAGCTGCTCCTCCGTCAGGCCGACGCCCGTCTCGTTCACCATGAAGGTGATGCCGCCGATGCCTACGTGGTCCTGCAGATTGTAGCCGACGGACAGGTTCGCCACCACTGGGATGCCCAGCTCCTGCAACCACAAGAACAGCATTTAGTTACAAGTCTGGAAAACTCGAACTTGACACATTTCACTCTGCCGCAGCGAACTGACGCAGTAAATACCGGGTGATCAAAAAGTCAGTATAAATTTGAAAACTTAATAAACCACGGAATAATGCAGATAGAGAGGTAAAAATTGCCAGACATGCTTGGAATAACATGGGATTTTATTAGAACCGAAAAAACCATAGTTCACAAAATCTCCGACAGATGGCGCTGGACAACAAAACGTCAGTGACTGCGCATGACAAACGTGTATAAAAGGAGCTGTAATGAGAGAGAGAATCAGATGCGCCAGCAGTGGCAGCATGTTGACGTTACCTGAAAAGGCGCTTTTAGTGGAGCTGTATTATCAGAATGGGGAATGTGCTAGTTCAGCGTCACGATCCCATCGCCATGGGAAGGGGATTCGAACGGGTAAAGGTCCGTTGACAAATGCAGCTGTGGCGAGAATGATTTCAAAGTTCGGAGCCACGGGTTGTTTAGACTATAGACCCCGTTGTGGCCGACCGAGCACAAGGTGTAATGCTGCTGAGACAGTTCAGGAAGAAATGGAGACTGTAGCGGGTTCGTCTATGCACGGGGAAGTCAGCGCTCGTGCAGTCGCACGTCGCACCGGCATTCCATACACTACTGTTTGGTTCGCACTGAGGCGTACCCTCCGATGCTATCCGTACAAAATCCATCGGAATCATGTACTGTTACCTGGCGATTTAGTGAAGCGGAGGGCATTTGCGGTGTGGGCGTTTCAAAAGATGGCGGAAGATGACAATGGGTTGAGTAACGTGTTGTGGACCGACCAAGCTCAGTTCACGCTCCGAGGGTCTGTCAACGCCCACAACTGCAGAATTTGTGCTACCGAAAATCCCAGAACTGTCATGGAAACTCCACTGCACGACGAGAAAGACACGGTATAGATTAGATTTACCACATCTACCGTTATCGGGCCTTTTTTCTTCGAGGAAATGCGTGACTCTGGTTTTGTAACTGCTACTGTGACGGGTGAGAGGTACGCCGATATGTTACAAAATCATCATCCCCAGCCTGGCTGATAAACACCTGCTGGAACTTACGATGTTTATGCAGGACAGCGCTCCACCCCATATTGTTTGACGCGTGAAAGATCTGTTGCGCGCGTCGTTTGGTGATGATCGTGTGCTCAGCCGCCACTTTCGTCATGCTTGTCCTCCCAGGTCCTCAGACCTCAGTCCGTGCGATTATTGGCTTTGGGGTTACCTGAAGTCACAAGTGTATCGTGATCGACCGACATCTCTAGGGATGCTGAAAGGCGACATCCGACGCAAATGCCTCATCATAGCTCCAGACATGTTTTACAGTGCTGTTCACAACATTATTCGTCGACTACAGCTATTGATGAATGATGATGGACATATTGATCATTTCCTGTAAAGAACATCATCTTTGCTTTCTCTTACTTTGTTATGCTAATTATTGCTATTCTGATCTGATTTTTTTGGTTCTAATAAAACCCCATGTCATTCCAAGCATGTGTGTCAATTTGTACCTCTCTATCTAAATTATTCCGTGATTTATTCAGTTTTCAAATTTATACTGACTTTTTGATCACCCAGTACATTGAAGGAAAAAAAATCGCAACACCAAGAAGGAGATGTTTGACATAAACGAAAGTTGGTAGGCGTCTTTCTACATCTGATAGATTATGTCTATTCAGATTTCGTGCCAGTCGTATAAGAGTGCGGCAAGTAACACCACTGCGAGAATGCAAACTAGGTTTACCTTAAATACAAGCTGTAACGGTCGTGAGCTTGAGTTACCTGTGGGATTGATCGTGGTGAGCTGATGTTCGTCGAGAGTGCCTTTAAGGGGGGACATAGGAGAAAATGGCCGTGTTTCCATAATCTAACACAGTTTTAGGTATTTGAAAGATAATAGAACCAAATTTTGCACGTGAGGTAATTATGTTATGGACTACATTCTGGAATTATTTCAAATTTTTTCTCAAAAAATTTGATCATGGCACTGTTGGAGATTTTCGCAACGGATGCTATCACACAAGGAACATTTTCCCAAAAATTACTTTACTTACAACTTCTTAGTAATCAGATACGCAAATGCGTGGAACAGTTTTTTTAATATCAGTTTAGAGCTCTTACAACTTATATTAAAAATAATGCGTATGAAACAAAGCAATTTCAATTTCTCAGAAAAGTAAATAATTTTGACAGAAATACACTTAGGTAAAATTTTTACCACAGGAAGCTGTGTTATACTATGAACAAAGTCTACAGAAAATATCACTTTTCTATCTCCAGTGGTTCAGGGGAAAATGTTACTGATATACTGAAAAGCGAAAGTTCCGGGAGATGCACATAAAAGATTTTATAAAGGTTTACACCATAAACTAGAACCTTAACGTGATACTTCAGTTTCTCCCGGCGTATTTTTTGCTCGAACAGTCCACGGGTATACTGCCGGTTCTATGGACACTATGAACCGACAGTATACCCGTAGAATCTTAATGTTGATGATAATAATAACAGAACACGTAATTTCTAGATCAATTATCCGAAAGCCACTATTCAATTCGTCTTTAGTCGACAAACCCTATACCAGTTCCAAGTTTATTCTGTGAACTGCTCGTCGCCTTAGCTTCACACTTATCTTCCACTGAATTATGTTCGCTCACTTGTAGAAACTGTTTATTCACACGTAAATGGAGAGCTTTAGTCCCTTTTCGTAAACAATTTACCACTATATCTTGACATTTTAAACGGTAAATCATACAAAAAAAGCTTGAACACAGTCATAATTCACACACTAACAGTAGAACTGAAATGTTTATACTTCTGCACCACAGACAATAACAGCTGCCAAAAATAGCCAGCGGAAGTCTAAGATAACACGGTGTAAACGGGTCCAAGCGTTCTATACTCTTTCGATGCTTTTATGACAGCAAGAAGTAATAAAACATCGCAGACAAGAAGAGAGTCGTCTAGAAAAGTAGGCGTGGCGTTGCGCAGTGATTGAAACAAGACAGCTTTTCTATCATTTGTAGATCTAATTAATCTCTGAAAATTGGAGACAGTATTTCTAATACGCTACATGACTATCTGGTGGCAATTTTTTTTATTTTTGACCAATTTTGCCTACGTCCCCCCTAATGCGACAAAAACACTATCATCAACAACTCACTGAGTTTGAACGATGCTGTGTAATAGGATTACGAGAAACAGGATGTTCGTACTGCGGTATTGCAGGAAGAGTTGGCAAGAATGTAGAAACTGTACATGATTATTGACAGTGGTGGACACGAGAATGTACAGTCGCAAAAAGACCGGCTCCGGACAGCCACTTGGTACTACCGAAATGAAAGACCACAGTGTTTAGCGCACGACTCTGGTTCATCGTACTGCACCTGCAGCAACAATTTGAGAACCACAGTGACACAGCGAACTGTTACAAAACGGTTACTTCAAAGACAGTTCTTCATCTACATCTACATCTACATGATTACTCTGCAATTCACATTTAAGTGCTTGGCAGAGGGTTCATCCAACCACAATCATACTATCTCTCTACCATTCCACTCCCGAACTGCGCGCGGGAAAAACGAACACCTAAACCTTTCTGTTCGAGCTCTGATTTCTCTTATTTTATTTTGATGATCATTCCTACCTTTGTAGGTTGGGCTCACCAAAATATTTTCGCATTCGGAAGAGAAAGTTGGTGACTGAAATTTCGTAAATAGATCTCGCCGCGACGAAGAACGTCTTTGCTTTAATGACTCCCATCCCAACTCGCGTCTCGTATCTGCCACACTCTCTCCCCTATTACGTGATAATACAAAACGAGCTGCACTTTTTTGCGCCCTTTCGATGTCCTCCGTCAATCCCACCTGGTAAGGATCCCACACCGCGCAGCAATATTCTAACAGAGGACGAACGAGTGTAGTGTAAGCTGTCTCTTTAGCGGATT
Organism: Schistocerca nitens; assembly: GCF_023898315.1. Lineage (NCBI taxonomy): Eukaryota > Metazoa > Arthropoda > Insecta > Orthoptera > Acrididae > Schistocerca > Schistocerca nitens. Next base: position 44,098,398 of record NC_064622.1, read on the forward strand.
TGTTGCATCTTCTAAGTGTACTGCCAATGAAACGCAACCTTTGGCTCGCCTTCCCCACGATATTATCTATGTGGTCTTTCCAACTGAAGTTGTTCGTAATTTTAAACCCAGGTACTTAGTTGAATTGACAGCCTTGAGAATTGTACTATTTATCGAGTAATCGATACAGCAATCTTTCTAAATCTCTTTGCAACTGATACTGGTCTTCGGATGACCTTACTATACGGTAAATTACAGCATCATCTGCGAACAACCTGTGAGCTCCGGGTCCGTCGTCCTGTACCGTGCATTCCACTGGCCCCAAACCATCGCCATTTGCGACTTCAGTGGTGTCAAGCCAGTGCTCATTGGAGAGCGGGGTGGAGAACTGTCGCGTTTTCTGATGAAAGCTGGTTCAGCCAGGGTGCCAGTGATGCCGTGTGATGGTTAGAAGGAAGCCAGTTGAGCGCCTGCAACCAACCTGTCTGTGTGCTAAACACAGTGGAGCAACACCTGGAGCTATGGTCTGGGGCGCAATTTCATATGACAGCAGGAGAGCTCTCGTGGTTATCCCACGCACCCTGGGTGCAAATCTGGTGATTCGTCCTGTTATGTTGCCATTCATGAACAGCATTTGGGGATGTTTTCCAAGAGGATAACGCTCGCCCACCTACCGCTGTTGTTACTGATCGTGCTCTACAGAGTTCCGAGATATCGGCTTCGCCTGCTCCATCAGCAGATCTGTCTCCAATCGAGCTCATCCACAATCAGCATTACCGGTCCCTGTATTGACCGACCAAATGCAAAAGGCGTGCAACTCCATTCAACAAAAATCACATACAGCACCTGTTCAATAAAATACATGCACTTTTCCAAGCTTGCAGTCAACATTCTGGCGGTTATGCTGCTTATTAATGTACCATCAGTTGACATTTGCAATTACTTGTCTTGTGTTAACATTAACCTGTGATCTTGCAACGTTAATCATTTACATATCTTACCCAAATATATTCCCAACATTTCATTACTCTACATTCATTATGTTTTGGTTTTGCGATTTTTTCCGTCATTGCATGTAATGATACGGCCTGCATGGAAAGGGTTACTAGTCTGCTATACCACTCACAGCTTTCACTCATCAAATCCCGATGGAGAACATCCATCAAATCCCAATGGAGAAACAAGTCAGGGTGTTCACAACAGATGGATCTTGCGTCATGGTTGGACTAAGCACCAATGTCGATGGTTGTATTTGTTGAGAATGTTATTCCGCAACTTTCATTACGGTTTCTAGACAAGTGAGCCCTAAGTCAGAAATGAATTTGACACTCACCCGTAACTACACAATCCATGCAAGAGATCTCAATATCTCAATGCAAAATTTCTCAAATCAGAAGAACCAAGGAGAGTCTATGTTACCGTCAGGTGACGAAGCACTCTTTCCACTTTGTTATTCTGATTGACAACGACCTGTTGCAGGCTACATTTGACAAGCCATAATTCGAATGCAGACTCATCACATAAATTTAACTTGCTACAAATGTTGATGTACAATGTTTTTGTACTGTCGTCTTCTGTAAATATCAAGTTTTGCTGATGAACCTGCTGATGCTTCAAATCTGGCGAACCAACGAAAACAGTATACTTACAATTTTCGCAGCAGCTCGTAATAAAACTGGTTATGCTGAGATAAATGTACTACCCGATCTTGGATTATATAAAATGAAAGATACCATACTGAAAACATAAAAACCAAAAATCCGCTACTACATAGTTATGAAAAAATGTTTAAATATCAACTATTATAAATACTTAATGTAATTACAACGATGATTATGGACTTCTAAAAAAAGATGAACAATTACTTTTATTTTATTTATGAAATATATGTTCCAAAGTTTATTTTTCATAAATAGATCAACGTATGATGGTAATTTCTTTGCTGCATGTGGTTAGAAACAAAATATTTGTCTTACTTTTTTCAGTCGCTATACAAACTTGAAGGGCGAGGATGGTGAACGAGTTATGTGTGTTTTATTTATTTGTATTGTAAAGTGAAATGACTGAAAATATATGTGTAATTTTGCAGAAAGTCCACCAGTTTCCCCATAATTCTTGAAGTAGTAAGACAATCATCCTTTATAAGATCATAAAAAGGTACGGCATAGGAAGGAAATGGAGATTGACCCAATAACTCGCAATAAAGTAAGGCAACAAAAAATAGGAGTATTATTATAAATAAAACTGCTTATTTAAATTCGACCATCTCGCACAGGAATCTGAAGTAATGGGGGGTAATACAGACATGGGAGACGTAAGTAGTGTAGTGAAATAAGAGTAGGAAGAACTTAGTGACGAGCTTGTAAAGCAGAAACAACATGTGGATGAATTAAAACGTTATGATAATAATGACATAAGTACCATGCTGTTGTTACTGAAAACGAGCGAGAATCATAAAAAAGGAAATAAGAACTAGTTCGCAGATATTGGTCATTCAACAGGAGTGTTATTTGATTGTACCAGTAAGAATACAGCTTAAAAAACGATTGTCTAATGATATAGTTAACAGAAATCTTGTTAACAATGTTGATACCATGTTCTGCAATATTCCAGGGCAAAACTTTCCAGGTGAAGGTAGTTTACATCCCATAGATTTTCTGCAGCATTGCAGAGATAATTTTGTGTCTAATATAACTAATATTATGAACATCAAGATTGTTAAGAAGTTTCTGGAAGGTGAAGCATTAGGCTGGGCTAATCAGTACACTAATGATGACACAATGTACATAGATTTTAAGAAAGGATTTTTTTGATAAATTTTGGTCACAAACTGAACAAGCTAGAAATAAAGAGTGAATTTCTCAATGGACCACATTGATGTATTAGAATGAAACAGTATTGCAAAAATCAGCTTAAAAATTAGCTCATTTGATCATTTGATGAAGTGACCAAGATTGATGCTTTAAAAGGCACATTACCAGCTAAGGTACAGCAGGATCTAGTCGATGAGCCAGCTGACACAACAGACCAGTTTTAGATTGAACATGAAAAAAAACAGGGAAATACAACTACAACAGACACACGCAAATTGAAATAGTAATAATCACAACAGTAGGAGCATAGCAAACACAATGGCAATCGTCAGAAGGAACATAATAGAGTAAACTATAACAGTTTTCATTCTGGGAAGCAACATAGTTGCACCAAAAAGACAAAGAAAAAGAAAAAAGTTACATGTATTTGTTCCACAAAACAAAGAAAGAGAAACATTGTAGAAACAAAATTATATTTTGTTATGTTCTTCAAGGAAGTGGAAGTCCCAACCAATTCTTGAGCATTTGTTCAGTTCTTAACATACTTTCTTTGTGATATACAATATACTGGATGTCAGAATGCTAGAATTGGAATCTGTAACACAGAAATGAGAAAATGAGATTTATGCTACTGTCATGATGTTTCTTTAAGGTGAGTTTATTGTTATTGATAATGTTTGGTGGTCAATTGTAAAATGAGAATTTTTTTGAGAAGTGAGAATCAATGAAAATGTTTAATGATTTATAGTGAGGATAATTATAATAATGATGATTATGTTGATGTATTGTGGAGAACTATGTTTTGGAAGCAATGGACTAGAGATGCTGTATTATGTATATGAGTAATTTACATTCAGGAAATAATCTAAAAACTTATTGCTAAGTATCTGTAGCTGGAGAAATTAGTTAATGGAGGAAGCAGAATAATTTTTCTGTTTGAGCCATATTGATGGTATTATGAGGTTTTGTGTAATATTTTGCGATGTTGATGAGGTTTATGTTGAGAAGAATTGCTGTGAGGGATGTTGGATTGTGAACTATGATGAGTCTATGAAGTTTATGAGGTTTAAAATCATTTTAAGGAAATGAAATATTAGGGAGTTTTAGTTCTCTGTTTTGTTATGCATTGTAATTTTGTTTATGATGGTATGCTGTAAAAAAATTCTGAGAAATGTCTATATGGAAGTTAGGAAAAGTGGTGTTGAGCATTAGCCTTTGATTATATGATTGATGTTTATGAAAGATTTATCTGGGTCTGATTTGCTGAAAATATCTTAATTATATTTAACAACTGTATGATTCCATAGCATTGACATGAGAAAGAGTTAGTTTTGGTATTAACTTACATGTTCCAAATATATTGTTGCTGACCATGAAGTGTTAACACCTTGTGAAACCAATACCATGCTGATTTTAATCATGACGTTTGTGGGAAAAAAAGGCTATGGAATCTGGAAAATGATCATTAGAGCATCTATTTTTGCTGTCTAAAATTACTTGTGATCCAGTGTGAGACTAGGACATTTCTTGTGTATTAGCTGTGGGGAGGGAGTGTGTGGATAGCACTAAAACACTTCTCATGAAATAACTGCAGTTTCTTGTGCTGCAGATAATTTCCTTGTGTTTACTATGATATTCATTTTTTATGTTTAATACTATTTTGCAAATGAATTAAACTTTCATATTGCCCCAAAGAATCAGTATACTTTCTATAGCTGTGAAAGAAGAATTTTTAAATGTAACAGTGAAAGACAGTTGTAAATGAACAGTGCAGAAAGCAAATTTCAGTATTGTTGACATTTTTGGGACAATTTATGGCCAATATTTTTTAAATAAATAGCCAAAAAATCCAGTTTTCCAGAAAACATGTAAGAATTAGCTAGTTATCACATTCTGTAACATAGCTTGAAAGACTTTAAAAGGAAAATTTTCATACACTACTGTATAATTTATTATATGACATGAAAACTAATGGATCCAAAATGTTTATAACAGTCAGAGACTAATGGATAAAATGAGTGATAAAATTAAAAAATTTGCACATGGTATAGGTAGGGGGTCTGCTGACTTTGGTAGGCACATGACATGGTGAGTGGTGCCTTCCATAGCTGTGTATATCCATTCTTAATTTCTAGTGCACTCTATTCTGCCTCTTTCCCAAACAGGTTCTGTTCCCACTGTGCTCTTCAATTTTTTTTCTCTTTTCTCTCCGGGATGTATCCTTTTTCTGTCACAACAACTATTGTGGATGAGGTGAAACGAGAATTCTGTACTTTTAGCAGCTGCTGTGTCTGGCATAAGAAAATTCTTGCAAAACAGACCAAAGACAATTTTTATTATAGCATAGTTTTGTATGCCAAGGGTTCAGTGTTCTGTATGAAAGAACAATTTGGAATTAAGACATTGTAAAATGTTATTACAAAAACTTTTCATTGGTGTTATGAGAAAAAGCAGTAAGTTCCTAACTTAGTACATCGATTTTGTCCTGTCATCTAAAGTATTTTGGTATCTTTTCATTAAAGTGTTTCAAATAACTCAATATGGACTACGATTTTTATATTGTAAGGCATTACCAATGTATGTTATTTCAATCATTAAAGACAGATTTATAAATTTTGGTATACAGACGTTTTTTATGAAATACTAGTTCTAATGTCATGACAAATAGGATAAAATCACTGTTATGTGTACCATCTTTTAAGTATACCATATATGTTATATGATATTTGGTAATAATTTGAGAGCTGCAGAACAGGTAAAAGGTCAGTCATTGAAATTGTTTTGAAAATTTGTGAAAATGCTTTGTAAATCGAAATTTTGCTCTTGTACTCATTTGAATTAAGTGATGAAGCAGTCAAAATGCTGTATATCATGTAATAAAGAACCGATGAATATTGATTTGTTACACTATAGAACTTTCTGGCATAACCGATTTTATTATTATGTAGCGAAATTTGTCTCTCATTTTATGCTTACAACATTTTTACGAGCCAATTGTAATAAAACTGGTTATGGTGAGATAAATGTACTAACCGATCTTGTATTATATAAAATGAATGATACCATACTGAAAACATAAAAATCAAAAATCCACTGCTACATAGCTATGCAAAAATGTTTAATTATCAACTTTTATGAATACTTAATGTAATTACAAGGATAATTATGGACTTCTCAAGAAAGATAAAAAATTACTTGTATTTTATTTATGAAATATTTGTTCCAAAGTTTATTTTGCGTAAATAGATCGATGTATGATAGTAATTTCTTTGTTGGAAGAAAATATTTGTCTCACTTTTTTCAGTTGGTTGTGCGAGTTCGATGGAGAAAGAATTATGAGTGTTTGATTGATTTGTATTGTCAAGTGAAATGACTGAAAATATATGTGTAATTCTGCAGAACGTCCACCAGTTTTCACATAATTCTTGAAGTAGTAACCCAATCAACCTCTATACGATCATAAAAAATTAAAGCATAGAAAGGAAATGGAGATCGAACAACAATATGCAACAAAGAAGAGCAACTTAAAAGATGAGTATTGTTATAAATAAAACTGGCTATTTAAATTGGACTGTCTCCGTCACTGGCTGCAGTGTGCTATTCTCAGCGTGGCAAGTGCTGCGAAAATATGACCAGCCACCCAAATTACTAACTTACTTCAAAAATTAATAAATCGAATTTTGGCAACAAGAGGGTGGGTAGAGTTAGAAGCTGCACTTGAGGATGTATATCTATAGCTAGGATATCAAAATCTCTAGTCCTCCAATTCATATTTACAGAATAAATGAGAGATAAACAGGACCAAAAAATTTCTTAACAAAGCTTTTCAACCTCGTGTGCAAAGTCCTTATTTAATCACAAAGATGTAACTTTAGTATGACATCGTTTGTGTCAACTAATGTGTGACGCAGTAGTTTCGGCGCTAATAAAGGCGAAGGAAATGTGTAGAAAGTGATCACAAAGAAAAAAAACTTGGAAACAATATTATGGAAAGGAGCGAAGAATAAGATGAGTATGAGATGGGAGATATCATACTTTCCAAAATAATTTGGCTGTGCACTGAAATAAATAAGTTAAAACGAAGACACATGGAGTAGACGACAAACCCTTAGAATTATAAGTATCATGGGACAAGCAACCTTAACTATCGTTTCCACACGATACTCAAGATACATGAGAGAGGAAAATAACCTCAGATTTCAGAAAGAATGTAATAAAGCATGCAGGTGCTGACAGGAATTACTGACACATCAATTTAATAAGTCAATGTCGCAAAACAATATCGCGAAATATTTACGGAAAAATGGAGAGACTAAAGCTGGCTTTGCGAAGATTTAACGACGGCAGGAGTTAAGAGGATATAAAATGAGGTCTTTATGGAAGTGAAATATGAATGAGATATAGATCAGACAACCGTAGAATACAAGCTACAGAAAACTTACGATTCCGTCACAGAAATCCATTATATTCTCACATAACTCCATTTTCCTTTCCTGAACTGCTATTTTTATGAAAAGTGTGCTTCAGTTGTTTTAATTCGGCTTGTAGGTGTTCTGGTTCGCAAATTATTTTGGTTCAGTCGCCAGCTCACTGCGTTCTTCCATCGCTAATATTTATATGGAGATACCTGAACGAACAGTTCTAGAACAAGCATAAAAAAGCATTTCGACGGTATCGGATTGCGGATGACGTATTTGTATTTTGGACACGTAATAAAAAAGACTTCAGAAGAATACTTTTGCTATCACAAAAAAAGAAATCTAAAAATTTACTTCACTGTGGAAGTGAAAAATGACAAAGAAACATCCTTTTTGTATGTTTTGGTTGTGAGATAGCACGATGGAGGGAAGGAACATAAAGTTTTTCAGAAAACCACGCACTTAGACATGTATTTACATAAGAACTCCATCATCTCCAGTAAAACAGGTTTGTCATGAAAAGTCTTGTCGACTGAGCGAAACAGACTTGCTCATCGGAATACTTAAACGCCGTATTAAATCATCTGAACCATGATTTCCAGAAAAATGACTATTCAGGAAAAAATGAAATTTGTTTCTGCGACCAAACAATCACAGGCCGAAGAACATACATAAAAAATAATGATGAAAGAACTCAGTTTCTCTCCCGTTTATAAAAAAAATAGCTTAGCTTCATCTGCTTCCCAAGCGTTTTCTTGGAAATTATAAAAAAATAATTTGAGACCTACTGAAAAACTGACATATTCAAGGGCCGTTTCTTTTTCTCTGTAATTCTGATAAAGCCAATTTGCTGTGGTCACTTTTGCACAGAAGAGCCAAAGAAACTGGTACACCTGCCTAATATCGTGTAGGGCCCCAGCGAGAACGCAAAAGTGCCGCAACACGACTTGTCTTAGACTCGACAAATGTCGGTAGTAGTGCTGGGGGGAACTGACATCACGAACCCCACAGGGCTGTCCACAAAACCGTAAGAGTAAGAGGGGGTTGAGATCTCTTCTGAACAGCACGTCGCAAGGCATCCCAAGTATGCTCACTGACGTTCTTGTCTGGGGAGTCTGGCGGCCAGCGCAAGTGTTTTAACTCATAAGAGTGTTCCTAGACCCGCTCTGTAGCACTTCTGGACGCGTGGGGGTGTCACATTGTCCTGCTGGAATTGCCCATGTCCGTCGCAGTGTACAATGGACATGAATAGATGCTGGTGATCAGACAAGATGCTTAAGTTCGTGTCACCTGTCAGAGTCGTATCTAGACGTATCAGGGGTTCCATACGATTCAAAATGCATACGCCCAACACCATTGCAGAGCCTGCACCAGCTAGAACAGTCCCTTGCTGATATGCAGGGTCCATGGATTCATGAGGCTGTCTCCATACCCGTTCACGTCCACCCGCTCGATACAATTTGAAATGAGACTCGTCCGACCAGGCAACGTGTTTCCGGTCATCAACAGTTCAATGTTGGTGTTGACGGACCCAGGCGAGGCGTGAAGCTTTGTGTCGCACAGTCATTAAGGGTACACGAGTTTCATTCAATGCCTCGCACGCTGCCACTTGTTGATGGCCCAGCACTGAAATCTGCAGAAATTTGTGGAAGGGCTGCATTTTTGTCGCCGTGAACAATTCTCTTCAGTCGTCGTTGGGCCCGTTATTACAGGATCTTTTACCGGCCGCAGCGTGCATGGGGGCTTAATTATTTATAATGAAAATAATTTTTATTTTTTGATTTTGTTGCTGTCTGTTCGGCTACGAAGTCTCGTAAACGGTTGGCCCTGACTAGTATTATTACGCAATCTGACTGCATAGAACAACAACAAAGAATGCAATGGAAATTTTCATTAACACAATTAATTAATTAAGTCCCCAGCAACTATAAAACCTACGAAACCAAAGCACAAGTGTAACTGTCCTGTGTGTGGAAGTATGACTCAACGTACGCATCTGGCACGGTTCTTCTTCAATAACACAAGAAATTTTAAATATCATTTATACTGAATTAATTAAAGAAAATAAAAATACCATAATTACTCAAGAGAACCAGAATTACACTCTAATCCAAGAACACAAGCCAGATGCTTTGTTGACTGAACCTGTAATGAAGCATTACTGACATTAAACAATGAAAAATAAATCAAGTTTCGTTACCTTCATATATTGACCAAAATCACTCTAATCATTACAATATATCTCCACACCGACTCGCTATTACCACATCTCAACAAGAACTTTTCAGTATCACATCTCAGCAAGCACTCCCTACTAGCACATCTCAACAAACACTCTCTGCTACGAGTTCTTAACAAGCACTGACCACTACGACATCTCAATAATCACTGCCAGTGGAGGCGGCGGAACAATGCTCTCTAGCGCGATCTCTGGCGCTGTGGCTCAGTGTAGCCACCTTTCAAGCGATGTCGGAGATTTGAAGTTTTACCGGATTTCTGTTATTTACGGTACACTCGTAAAATGGTCGCACAGGAAAATCCCCACTTCTTCGCTAACCCGGAGATGTTGTGTCCCATCGCTTGTGTGCCGACTACATGACGTTCAAATTCACTTAAATCCTTATAACCCGCCATTGTAACAGCAGTAACCGACCTAACAACTGCGCCAGACGCTTGTTGTTGTACGTAGGCGTTGCCTACCGCAACGCCGTATTCTGCCAATTTACATATCTCTATATTAGAATACGCATGCCTATACCAGTTTCTTTGGCGCTTCAGTGTAAATAACTTCCTTTGATGAAGTTCATAGATTGTAGAACACATTAATATATTCACGATAACTGAGCCAACAGAAGCTGGTCTTTTCGGAATGTACTTCTGACTAAAAAGCAATTCTCGTGGCTGGAGTCAGAGGATTTTGTTAATCTTGCCTTTTGATTTCTTGTGGTGATACTTCTTTATTTCTAACCGAGAACTCAAAAAAAAAAGTTTTAATGTAACGAAATATTTTAATCCACTATTTCATCCGATTAGGGGGTGAATTTCCAATATTACTAAAACACGTATTTTTTTAATAACGGACAAGTTAAATACAAATTTTCATAGACTTAGTTTCAGAAATGCTTTCAAAATGAAATCTTTCTATAAAAAATTTCGTCACGTATTTTACCCCCTTACGGGTTGAATTACCGTAAACACGGAAATATATATTTTTGTTATTTGCTGCTGACAATCCCAATACAAACTTTCATAGCTTTACGTTAAAAATTCTTTCACAATGAAATCTTTTCATAAAACAATTCATCCTCTACTTCCTCCCCTTAGGGAAACATGTAATTTTCGATTTCCAACCGAGATGGCAGCCAGCCGATGTGGGCGAGCAGTTCGAGGTGCTTCAGTCTGGAACCGCGCGACCGCTACGGTCGCAGGTTCGAATTCTGCCTCGGGCATGGATGTGTGTGACGTCCTTAGGTTCGTTAGGTTTAAGTAGTTCTAAGTTCTAGGGGACTGATGACCTCAGCTGTGAAGTCCCATAGTGCTCAGAGCCATTTGAACCGAGAAGGCAAATATCAGTGTTCATAGATCTAGCTTTAAAAATGATTAGGAGTTCTTTAATCATTACTTCTTTTCAAAAAATTTTCGCTGACTATTTCACCCCCCTTAGGACTTCAATTTCTAAAAATGCTGAAACACACACACACACACACACACACACACACACATATATATATATATATATATATATATATATATATATATATTTCTGACCGAGAAGGATATACCACTTTTCGTAGTTATAGCTTAAAAATTGTCTTAATACCGACCTGTCTTCAAAGAACCTTTTGACTCCGTACTTCACTCCCTTAGGAGTGGAATTTCGAAAATTCCTTCTTAATCAATGCCTGCAGTGTAAGATCAACAAGTTTTAAGTTTCTATCCTTAGCGGTTTGGGCCGGGCGATGAGTCAGTGAATCAGTCAGGACATTTTCTTTTATATAGAGAGACTGTTCAGCGGTGCCGGGGGCACCTTCGAGGATGTCCAGTGCAGCTCTGGACGAAGCATCAGGAACAATAATGTTTCATGTACCACGGTCATACAAACCGGAAGACTCACCAGCATCTAAGACAAGCGTTCGTGGAAGCCTTCATTGTATATTTGCCGTTGTTCATTCGAAACTCTTGTCGCCTGAAATATTCGTTATAGGTCTGGAACCGCGCGACCGCTACGGTCGCAGGTTCGAATCCTGCCTTGGGCATGGATGTGTGTAATGTCCTTAGGTTAGTGAGGTTCTAGGGGACTGATGGCCTCAGATGTTAAGTCCCATAGTGCTCAGAGCCATTTGAACCATTCATTATAAACCATTAGCCAACACACTGGATATTCTGAAGTCAGTTATAAGGTGTGACTTCCAGGGTTATAATATTCGAATAGTGAGTAAATGATTTTCCAAGAGGACAACGTGTGGTTCTTACCGACAAAGTCCAACCTGCACATAGCAGGAGAAAGTAACAGAGCGAACTAAAGCAAATACTCAAAGACATATGAAACACAAGCAAGATGTGAAGCAGAATGGTAACACAATGGTAGTACTATTATTGGCAGGGAATAGCGATGACTGAAATTCGCTGTTTACTATTGACTGACTAGGTATGTATACTCTTGAACGAGAGGCCTCCGTAGCCAGAGAGAAAGAGAGAGAGAGAGAGAGAGAGAGAGAGAGAGAGAGAGAGAGCACATATTATCTTTACTATAACATACCAGCGTTTCGCAAACTATATTGTAGTGGTACACAGACAGTTTATATTAGTCTCCGGTCTATATCCTGTTACAGACCATATATTTCTAGTTTCGTAACTAAATGTTTAGTAAAACATGACTTTCTCAAACTTGCTTTCTCGCTCCATCTATTATGCATGTGCATTCTGACTTTCAGAAAGTAACACTCATGGTCCAGAGAGTTTCAATCTGGCATCAATGCGGGGCGTATTTCCATTCTTAACACGCAGTATAAGTTAATAAAATGTTAAATTAAATGGATAAGCAAATTTAAGAAAATAAAAAAAGGAACAGGAGGAGTGAGAGGTAAATTGAAGGCGAAAGTGATAGAGGAAATTCGCGTCCTCATCTACATTTATACTTTGCAAACAACTCTACAGTGCATGCTGGAGGGTACTTTGTAGCATTATCAATTTTTCAGTCCAATTCAATTCGTGTATGAGCGTGTGTAAAACGATTATCATACCCCTCTGTATGCATCGTAATCTCCCACACATTTTCTCAAGATCTTTACGTTAAATATAAGATGATGACAGCACAGTGGTGGCACATTTCAAATCGCAATTATGGATCTGGATAGAAAATAAACCATTCTCTCAGAATACTTTAACACATTCACGTCACTAACTTGTATAGTCTCTCATCTTATTCTTCAAGACTCTCAAATGTTCTGAAAAGGAATTTTTCTCAGATTTTAATTTTACTCTAAATCAAGTAGGATATATGAATTTAACATTATTTTACGAAGAAGTACACTCATCAAGAATTCCAAGCAATTACCGAAACAGAGTCGTTCAAATTCAAATTCATTCACTTATAAAAATCCAACTGCACTAAATATACCCACCTTGTGCGTTTCGTTTCAATGCATCATTGACACACATCTCGGCCTGTAAAACGCCAGGAACACATGTTTCACGTAAGCGATTCAATCTCGGCAGTCTTTCATTAGCCGGCTTCATTACTTCCTAAATACAACGCAATGTAGGACGCGATGCCAAATTCCCCCTCCTTATCTATGCATATCCCGATGCATAAAACAGCAATAACGGGAAGACGCGGAGAGACGAACTGGGCTAACATTTTTGGGGCCGACATTTGGTGTTCGCAGTGTGCCGTGTAACATGCGATACGACAAGCACGCGATGCGTGTGACGCTTTCGCAGCGTGTCTGCTATAAACAGACTTCCGTGTCGCCGTTTCTGGCTCATGTGCACTGGGATATGGCAAGGCGGGAGAAACGTCTCGTTGTGTCACTAAATTAGCACTCCCAGGAAAACGGACTGAGGAGTCACTGTGGTATGCCAATGCATTCGTATGCAGTAGGACCGCGGTTCAGATCCCGTCAAGCCTCGCAGATTTTTAAGTTTTCTTTGAGTTACCTAAGCCGCGGAAGGAAAGTCTCAAGGTGGTTCCTCTGAACGTGCGCGGCCACTTTTTCAGTTACTTCTTTCTCTTCTTTTTTCTCCCTTTTTGTAAATTTTTTAATCATCCTTGTTACTGGTTTGAAACAATTTTCTCTCTTGTGTCAACATCTGGAACTAATGTTGCACGTAACCCAACGTCCGCAATTACTTCTTTGATGTATTGGTTCAAATGGTTCAAATGGCTCTGAGCACTATGGGACTTAACATCTGTGGTCATCAGTCCCCTAGAACTTAGAACTACTTAAACCTAACTAACCTAAGGACATCACAGCCATCCATGCCCGAGGCAGGATTCGAACCTGCGACCGTAGCGGTCACGCGGTTCCAGACTGAAGCGCCTAGAACCGCACGTCCACACGGCCGGCTCTTTGATATATTCGTATTTCAGTCTTCCCTTACAGTTTTTAACCTCTACAGCTCCTTCTAGTACTATTTCTTGATCACTTGGCACGCGTCCTGCCACCTTCTACGATCTCCTTATCAATATTTTATACATATTTCTCTTCTCGTCGATTCTGTGGAGCACCTCACAGTTTCGTATCAGACCACCTGATTTTCATCATTCGTCTGTAGCACCACATGTCAAATGCTTCGAGTCCGTCGTGTTCTGTCCTCCCGCTATCCATGATTCACTACCTTAAAATGATGTGTTTCAAAAGTACATTCTCAAAAACTTCTTCCTCAGACTAGGGCCGATGTTTGATACTAGTAGACTTCTCTTGGCCAGGAATGCCCTGCCAGTGCTAGTCTCCTTTTTATGTCATCTCTCCTCCGACCGTCGTTTGTTATTTTTCATCGAAGGTAGCGAAACTTCTGAATTTCCTCCACACCTTGGGCCATAATTTTGAAGTTAAGTTTATGGGTGTTCTCATTTCTGATACGGTAATTCTCATTACCTTTGTCTTCTTCCATTTCACTAAAATCCATATTACCTACTCATTCGACCGTTCGTTACATACACTCCTGGAAATGGAAAAAAGAACACATTGACACCGGTGTGTCAGACCCGCCATACTTGCTCCGGACACTGCGAGAGGGCTGTACAAGCAATGATCACACGCACGGCACAGCGGACACACCAGGAACCGCGGTGTTGGCCGTCGAATGGCGCTAGCTGCGCAGCATTTGTGCACCGCCGCCGTCAGTGTCAGCCAGTTTGCCGTGGCATACGGAGCTCCATCGCAGTCTTTAACACTGGTAGCATGCCGCGACAGCGTGGACGTGAACCGTATGTGCAGTTGACGGACTTTGAGCGAGGGCGTATAGTGGGCATGCGACTTTGACAAAGGGCAGATTGCTATTACGCAGAGCCTGTGAACGAGTATCTCGAAAACGCCGAAACTGGTCGAATGTTCACGTGCTACTGTCGTGAACCTCCAGTCTTTCGTCCCTATCTCTGAATAAAAAAAATATTTGTGTATAATTTTACCACTGTTTCCAACATAATTATCGTACTTAAAGTTTGCAGCATGTCACGAGTTGGAAATTTAAGTCATACAAACTTGACAGAATCGGTATTAGATACCAACTCAAATATTTGTTGCAATACATGTATTCAGATCCTTAAAACAATAATCTTCTCAGTCCTTTAAAACTGAGTCCGAGATAATAAAGTTGTTATGATACACATTCTTTGTACTTTGTAATAACGTTTCTCTTTTGCTATATCCTCTTCACACCTCGTAGTTTCCAGACGCCATCTTTGTTTACAAAATATGGCAGTTTACATGTGATGTGTTACGATAGAGATAGGAACCTCTTCCACTGGAGATATTCTATTTTACTTGTTTGCTTTTTACCCTTAAATAGTCTTTTAGCTTTTAGTCAAAACATCCCCCAAAACCATGTTCTGAAAGAGTGTTTTGTTTCTCCATCAGACAGTGCCACAAGTTTCCTCAAAAATCGTAACACAACGCACACACATGTCATACTGACAAATGTAAATCCACCTGAAGATGGAGGTTTAAACCTTCAGATCGCATAGGGGAGATAAAGAAACAGGGACTGGTCACAGTAAGCTCGTTATTTCGTTCGAGGTACAAGCACAGTGAAAGTAAAACTAGGCGTTAAATGGTTGGACGTCCACGACTCTTCACAGAACTCGTCTGCACTGTTAAGTAGGGGAGATGGTGATGTGTGGCATCTCTGCCGAAAGAGCACAATGCTGGTGCGCGCACAAGTGTTTCGGAGCATATCGTTCAACGAATATTGTTGAATGTGGAGCTCCGCAGCAGACCACCCCTACGTGCTCGTATGTTGACACAACGAAATCGTCAATTACATTTGCAGTGGTCACGGGACCATCGAGATTCGACCGTCGACCAGTGGAAACGTGTTGGCTCTTCGGGTGAATCACACTTTTGTTGCAGTAGCTCGCTGGTCGTCTTCGCAAATGCCGACATCCAGGTCATTGCGCACGAAAGTAGGCTGTTGGGAGTAGTATTGTGTTACGGGAGACACTCCCGTGTGCTTGCATGGGATCTGTGGTTGTAATCGAAGACTCGCTGTCAGCAGGGAACCACCTGTACACCTCATGGTTGATGTTATCCTGGACAGCGTTGTCATCTTTCAGCGGTATAATTGTCCGTCTCTCGGAGCCATAACTGTGCTAAAGTGGTTTTAGGAGCGTTATAGTGGACTCACGTTGACATCTCGGCGACCAAATTCGCCTGATGTAACCCACCTGTATCGCTATCGGTCCCCGTAAAGGCGTATGAAAATCAGCGGCCCGTCATTTTCCCGTAGTCACACCTCCACAAAACTGCCAACAAACTGTCTGATCCCTGACGCGCACAATCAGTGATGTATTTAATTCCAACGACGCAAACAAGTTATTAAGCAAGTGGTTATAATGTTCTGGATCATCAGTGTACATAATATTTTTTGTTGAATGTTGCTTGGTAGCACCGGTTATGGTGAAATAAGGTCATTACCAATGAAACGAAATATTTCTTTCAACTGAAAACAACCACTGGTGGTAGAAGTAGGCAATTACGAATGAAATAAAATATTTATTTTAAATAGAAACAACCTGATGCAAGAAAATTATTTCTCACAATAAAATTAATGTGGCTGAGGACCCGAGTATAAAAGAAGTCTATTTCAGAAATTAATTAGCTCGATACAGCAACATCAACATAAAAGAGAATTTTCACTCATTGTTGATATGGTAACTGTTATTAATGGCCCGTCAAAACATAATCTGTCCATAATGCCACAGTAGCAAAGTAAAACAGTCATGTGTTGCGATAAAAACGATCACCATATTCCCATATTCACTGCCTTAAATTCTTTGATTAACAAAAAATTTAAGATATTACTGTGATGCTTCCGATCCACACATTATCGACGGTTATTTATTGTATGTGAACACGGAAGAAACAGCAAAGCTTACTGGGTGTAACTATCGCAGAAAACATGCAACTGCCGGAAAGCAGTCGGAGGTATAAGGTACAGCACTTCTGGCTTTTGAAAAAAAGCTCCAACTGTTAGACTAGCGGAAGCCTGGGGTGGTCACTTTAGTAAACAAGGCTTACAGCGTTTTCCTGCAATCTCTGAAGAATACTACTGTCTGAAAAAGTAACTTATAACACAAGAGTTTCATTTCTGCGTGATTTCTAATGCTACCCACCAGCCGTTCATAACGTCATGCCTTCAGTATTTTACTTTCCTTTTGAATTCACATGAAGATATTCCTTTGTGCAATTACCAGCCATTCGACTGGCTACATGTCGCGCCCACATCCATCTCATTTTGATCACAGTCGCAGTTACGTCTTCCACTTTAGTCTATTCGCTGATCCATTTGTTTGTTTCTCTGTCACTCTTGGGCATTATGTATCGCGGAGAGGTTTGCTGCCGGCCGGTGTGGCCGTGCGGTTCTAGGCGCTTCAGTCTGGAACCGCGTGACCGCTACGGTCGCAGGTTCGAATCCTGCCTCGGGTATGGGTGTGTGTGATGTCCTTAGGTTAGTTAGGTTTAATTAGTTCTAAGATCTAGGCGACTGATGACCTCAGAAATTAAGTCGCGTAGTGCTCAGAGCCATTTTGAGCCAGAGATTTACTACTTAAATTTCGAGAGCGTGCGTTTCAATGTCGCGCCACATATTAATTGCTTATACATATGACTTGCGAAATTACCACGTCGAGCGAATCCGAAGAATTACAGTTCATATGGTTTATTGGCAGTCGTTCTTCCCAAACGTGATTCGTCAATGGGAAAGAGAAAGGAGGAAATGGTAGTGGTAACAGAAGTGTCCTCCCCCACGCATCGTAACTTGGCTTATGGAGTATGGCTGCAGATGTCGATGTAATTTCTGACGTCAAAATCGGCAACACACACTGACTGTAAACTCTCGGACAGACACATCGGAAGTTTTCTTTTGAAAACCATACTTACTTTCCCAAACACATTCCAGGCCATTTACACTACTGGCCATTAAAATTTCTACACCACGAAGACGACATGCTACAGACGCGAAATTTAACCGACAGCCAGAAGATGATGTGATGTGCAAATGATTAACTTTTCAGAGCATACAAACAAGGTTGGCGCCGGTGGCGACAGCTACAACGTACTGACATGAGAAATGTATCCGACCGATTTCTCATACACAAACAGCAGTTGACCGGCGTTGCCTGGTGAAACGTTGTTGTGATGCCTCGTGTAAGGAGAAGAAATGCCTACCATCACGTTTACGACTTTGATAAAGATCGGATTGTAGGCTATCGCGATTGCGGTTTATCGTATCGCGACATTGCTGCTCGTGTTGGTCGAGATCCAGTGGCTGTTAGCTGAATATGGAATCGGCCTCGTATCACTAGCAGTCGAGATGACAGGCATCTTATCCGCATGGCTGTAACGGATCGTGCAGCCACGTCTCGATCCCTGAGACAACATATGGTGACGTTTGCAAGACAACAACCATCTGCACGAACAGTTCGACGACGTTTGCAGCAGCATGGACTATCAGCTCGGAGACCATGGCTGCGTTAACCCTTGACGCTGCATCACAGACAGGAGCGCCTGCGATGGTGTACTCAACGACGAACCTGGGTGCACGAATGGCAAAACGTCATTTTTTCGGATGAATCCAGGTTCTGTTTACAGCATCATGGTGGTCGCATCCGTGTTTGGCGACATCGCGGTGAACGCACGTTGGAAGCGTGTATTCGTCATCGCCATACTGGCGTATCACCCGGCGTGATGGTATGGGGTGCCATTGGTTACACGTCTGTCACCTCTTCTTCGCATTGACGACACTTTGTACAGTGGATGTTACATTTCAGATGTGTTACGACCCGTGGCTCTTTCCTCAAAATGGTTCAAATGGCTCTGAGCACTATGGGACTCAACTGCTGTGGTCATAAGTCCGCTAGAACTTAGAACTACTTAAACCTAACTAACCTAAGGACATCACACACATCCATGCCCGAGGCAGGATTCGAACCTGCGACCGTAGCAGTCGCACGGTTCCGGACTGCGCGCCTAGAACCGCGAGACCACCGCGGCCGGCGCTCTTTCCTCCATTCGATCCCTGCGAAGTCCTACATTTCAGCAGGATAATGCACGACTGCATTTTGCAATTCCTGTACGGGCTTTTTCTGGATACAGAAAATGTTCGACTGCTGCCCTGGCCAGCATATTCTCCAGATCTCTCACCAATTGAAAACGTCTGGTGAATGGTGGCCGAGCAACTGGCTCGTCACAATACGCCAGTCACTACTCTTGATGAACTGTGATATCGTGTTTAAGCTGCATGGGCAGCTGTACCTGTACACGGCAAGCTCTGTTTGACTCAATGCCCAGGCGTATCAAGGCCGTTATTACGGCCAGAGGTGGTTGTTCTGGGTACTGATTTCTCAGGATCCATGCACCCAAATTGCATGAAAATGTAATCACATGTCAGTTCTAGTATAATATATTTGCCCAATGAATACCCGTTTTCATCTGCATTTCTTCTTAGTGTAGCAATTTTAATGGGCAGTAGTGTATTTCATGTAATATCTTTTCCCAATTTTCCGCAAATATTTCATACTATTCTTTTGAAATTCTATTAGAAAATAATTCTTCTTTCACTGTGAAAAGGAGTCTTTCTACTTATTGAACTTTGACCACGCCCATTCTTTCTCTTTGACCGTCTAAAGCAAGTATAGGTGGCGCAAAGAAGTAGTCCGATCGCACTGCGGGATGATGTGAATAGAATAACAAGATTAAAAACCATTTTCAACGTAACTATTGTGCTAGTTCTTCACATCGGCATCCTTCAGAAACACTTGCTGAAACTGATGAACAAAAATCTAAATGACAAGACTGGTCTTTGCCGTGGGCGGAGACGTGCGAGGGGAAATGCTGAGGTGCAACATTTAACTTCACCACGCAGATACTACAATTGCTGGATTGCAAGCGTTTGCAGGAATAAAAGAAAGAAAAAACTGGAGTTCGATATGAAGTGTCCCAGACAAAACCGATATGTGACGAAACCTAACCATGGACCCATCGAACACCTTTTATTGAGCCATATACATGCTGTTACCATTGTTAGCAAAGTGCCTATCACCAGGCGTTAACGTGCATTGTTTTCCTTTCAATTTTTGCTCTAAGTGGGATAAGCAGGCTGCTATTTGTTGATGTACATAATATCTAAGAATAAATCCATACTTAAAAACACACCGGTGTCAATGTGTTCTTTTTTTCATTTCCAGGAGTGTATGTAGTTGAATTTACAGCCATTAGATTCGCGTGATTTATCATGTAACCGAAATTTAGTGGATTCCTTTTCGTACTCGCGTGGATAATAAATGATTTCTAACGTATTCATGTGGATGACTTCACATTTTTTCATTATTTTGAGCTAATTTCCATTGTTTGCACCATGCAGATATCCTGTCTAAATCGTTTTGCAATTTGTTTTGATCATCTGACGACTTTATAAGTGGATATATGACAGTATCATCTTCAAATAATCCACGATGGCTCCTCAGATTGTCTCGTAAATCGTTTATGTAGATCAGAAAAAGTAGAGGGTCTGTAACACTTCCTTTGGGAATGCCAAATATTACTTAAGCCTCAAGGGAGATCCAACTCCTTCAAAGGTGCGGATGTCCTGGTTGCTAAGTTGCAAAAATCGACCATCTATTGTGAAATATTTTTATATCGTATTATAAATAAAATAACATTACCCCAGCACCAGCGTAACTAATCTAGCTCTTCCCTTACCCTTCACATCTATGTCATACATGCCAATTGCATACATTTCTATTTCGCGTTTAATCTTGAATGCACAATATTTTCTTTAGACATAGTGCACTAAAACTACCTTGTGGTGGATACGAAAATGTCTTCAAATATTGTTCGAAATTCTAACAAAACATTTCTACAACAAATGCTCACGGCAGTGTTCTGAAACTAGTAGTAAAATAATAGAAATCAGAGCTCGCACGGATAGATTTAAGGGTTTGTTTTTCCCGAGCGGTGTTCGACAGTGGAACAGTAGAGAAATAGCTTGAAAGTGGTCAGTCTTCTGACTCGTTTGATGTGGACCGCCACGAATTCCTCTCCTGTGCCAACCTCTTCATCTCAGAGTAGCACTTGTCATCTATTGGCTTCGAAAAATTTGGATGCCATTCTCACTGGTCTAAAGTTGTCGCCAGTGCAATTAATATCGATCCTGAATTTCCGGAGGTGCGCACTAAGAAGAGGAAATTAGTTCAAATTGAAGCCAGGAATCAAGTGACAGATATGAATTCAGAAGATATGTTCAAGATGAATGTATTTTACGTCGTTACTGAAAATTTTGTATCTGACATGAAAACCCGACTTGAAACAGTGAGACTTTAGATGAAACACTTGGGATTTTAGTGGAAATACTTCAAGATGATGGATGATCAGGCCGCTGAGGCATGCAAGTTACTTATCATTGACTACCATTATCTCGCCACAAGAGATTTAAAGAAGAAATTATATATTTGGAAACAATTCACACAACAAATCTTGAATACATTACTTTGAAACCATTGGAACCCCTGAATAAGATGCAGGAGCCTAAAATTTTAAGCTTGTTACCGAATGTATGTGTAGCTACGCGGATCTGTTACACTCTCTCAATGACTGTAGCTGAAGCAGAAAGGTCTTTCAGCACTCTGGCTTATGCTAAAATTTCTTCCAGATCAACTTTTCATCAACAACGTCTCACAGTTTGGGAACCTTAGAAACTGAATACAGTTTCGACTCTACGATTCAAACATTTCCTGAACGAAAGACTCGAAAAGCGCCATTGACAGTGCTACAGGCAAGTAGGTTATAATAGGCTGCCCATTGAACGACTCATGGTGGTTTCTGTGCTAACGTGCTGATGTCCAGTTACTGACATGTGTGGCCACGCCATGGAATCAGTGGGGACGGAATAATCCATGTCGCAGCGTTACTGGCACCGACCCAATCGTCAAGGTACAATTCAGTATAATACTTAGCCTTTTGTTTTAAAGTGAAGGGAAAGTAAATTAAACCAATTTAAAAAAATAAAATTAAATAAAGTATATATTTGATAGCAATCCATTACTAAGTAGCACCTAAAGACGAAGTTGTAAGTTTGTAAATCAGCTTTCTGAATTAACGCGTAGGTCATGCCTGAGTTATCATCCAGTAACCTAGATTAGGTGATCTTCGACTCCTGATAACTGCCTTCATCTCTACTTTTGAAACCATTTTACACTACTGGCCATTAAAATTGCTACACCAAGAAGAAATGCAGATGATAAACGTGTATTCTTTGGACAATTATGTTATACTAGAACTGACATGTGGTTACATTTTCACGCAATTTGGGTGCATAGATCCTGAGAAGTCAGTACCCACAACAACCACCTCTGGCCGTAGTAATGGCCTTGATACGCCTGGGCATTGAGTCAAACAGAGCTTGGATGGCGTGTACAGGGACAGCTGCCAATGTAGCTTCAACACGATACCACAGTTCATGAAGAGTAGTGAATGGAGTATTGTGACGAGCCAGTTGGTCAGCCACCATTGACGAGACGCTTTCAGTTGGTGAGAGATCTGGAGAATGTGCTGGCCAGAGCGGCAGTCGAACATTTTCTGTATCCAGAAAGGCCTGTACAGGACCTGGAACATGCAGTCGTGCATTATCCTGCTGAAATGTAGGGTTTTGCAGGGATCGAATGACGGGTAGAGCCACGGGTCGTAACACATCTGAAATGTAACGTCCACTGTTCAAAGTTCCGTCAGTGCGAACAAGAGGTGACCGAGTCATCTAACCAATGGCACCCCATACCATCACGCCGGGTGATACGCCAGTATGGCGATGACGAATACACGCGTTCAATGTGCGTTCACTGTGATGTCGCCAAACACGGATGCGACCATCATGATGCTGTAAACAGAACCTGGATTCATCCGAAAAAATGACGTTTCGCCATTCGTGCACCCAGGTTCGTCGTTGAGTACACCATCGCAGGCGCTCCTGTCTGTGATGCAGCGTGAAGGGTAACCACAGCTATGGTCTCAGGGATCGAGACGTGGCTGCACGATCCGTTACAGCCATGCGGATAAGATGCCTGTCATCTCGACTGCCAGTGATACGAGGCCGTTGGAAACCAGCCGTATTACCCTCATGAAAACACCGATTCCATATTCTGCTAACAGTCGTTTGATCTCGACCAACGCGAGCAGCAATGTCCCGATACGATAAACCGCAATCGCGATAGGTTACAATCCGACCTTCATCAAAGTCGGAAACGTGATGGTACGCATTTCTCCTCCTTACACGAGGCATCACAACAACGTTTCACCAGGCAACGCCGGTCAACTGCTATTTGTGTATGAGAAATCGGTTAGCAATTCTCCTCATGTCAGCACGTTGTAGGTGTCGCCACCGGCGCCAACCTTGTGCGAATGCTCTGAAAAGCTAATCATTTGCATATCACAGCATCCTCTTCCTGACGGTTAAATTTCACATCTGTAGCACGTCAACTTCGTGGTGTAGCAGTTTTAATGGCCAGTAGTGTATTACTGATCTTTCAGTCTCCTACTCCATGAGTGTGTCATGGCGCTAGTATTCTTTCTCTATATACTTAACCTTTGCACACTGATTCATGATTCACCTGGCTGGTGTGTTAGTCCTTTCACAGCCGCAGTGGGAAAATGGAAGCACGGTTTACTACTATTTTTTGTTTTACTACATTCCAAATAATTTTGATCGTAACAGAACATTACGCAAGGTGTATCATAACAGCTATTTCTAGTTCGTCATCTCGTTGAGATCGGGTGTTCTGCCGGTGGTTCACGTCTTCCCAACACGATATTTCGACACCGTAAATTGGCGCGTTGGCAAGACACTGACGACCGGCAGAGCACCCGATCTCATAGAGATGACAACAAATCGCCGGGAAATTCTAAGATACTGTATTTGTACTTTTCTCAAATAGTAGAGAACATGAGATTAAACATTTTCCTTACTAGAACTAAGTCGAGTAATGCGTCGTTTTGAATTTGCACTGCAAGTCGGAGTGGCCGAGCGGTTAAAGGCGCTACAGTCTGGAACCGCACGACCGCTACGGTCGCAGGTTCGAATCCTGCCTCGGGCATGGATGTGTGTGATGTCCTTAGGTTAGTTAGGTTTAGGTAGTTCTAAGTTCTAGGGGACTTATGACCACAGCAGTTGAGTCCCATAGTGCTCAGAGCCATTTGAACCATTTTTTTGAATTTGCACTAGGATGGAGGGAACTGTACACTGATGAATCAAAATCTCCATCTCCTAAAACGCTTGTTGTCCCGTCTTTGGAATGAAATACATCACTGATCCTGCAGTACCAGGGATCCAGCAGTTTGTCGGTAGGTTTGTGGAGGTATGTAGTACTAGGTATCTAAGCACAGATCATGTAATTCGCGTAAATAACGGGCCGCTGATTGGCGTACCCCGCGATGGCGCCCGATGACGACCCAGACGGGATCCTCAGGATTTACATCCGGCGAATTTGGTTGCCGAGACATCAGCATGAGTTCACTATAATGCTCCTCAAACCACAGCATCACGGTTCTGGCTCCGATACACGGACAGTTATACTGCTACAAACGAAATGACGAAATGACAAATTTTCAGAGACATTACTGGTCTCATGCAGATACGACTTTAAGTAAACAGACTGAAGCGGCGAGTGAAAATTTGTACGAAGCCCGGAAATCGAACTTACTAGGCAGATGCGTTAGCCACTAAGCCACCTTGGCATAGCAGTTCACACAACTTTCTCAGCAAAGCTCACGGCGCCCGGAACTGGTTATGAGGGCCTGTGTCCGCTATGTCTTTGATGTTTGCTCTTTGATCATAACTCACCGTCATATACATAGCTATTCTGACTGCGTGCAGACAAGAGCAGAGATTTCCGTACCCTCTGTCTTATCTAATTTCTTATCAACGAACATTGCCCTCATATCCTTCCTCAACCTTAACGGTATTGTTTCAACAACATGGCAGAAACATCCGTTCGCATCAGAGCAAAATCCCTTCTGTCCCACTCTATCGCTTAGCAACTTTCTCGAAGTCCTTCTCAGTAGCAGGAACTCGACTTTGGAGGAACCTCCCACATTATATTACAGAGCTTCAGCAGACAGTTAATGACATATATACCAAAGCAACAATAAGGATTTCAAAAATGGTTCAAATGGCTCTGAGCACTATGGGACTTAACATCTGAGGTCATCAGTCCCCTAGAACTTAGAACGACTTAAACCTAACTAACCTAAGGACAACGCACACATCCATGCCCGAGGCAGGAACCTGTGACCGTAGCGATCGCGCGGTTTCAGAATGAAGCGCCTAGAACCGCTCGGCCACAACGGCCGGCACAATACGGATTGCCATCGTCTCTGTTCACACTCGTTACTCTTGCACATCCTTGTCTCCTTAAACTTACCTTTCCTTCAACTTGCTGTTCAGAAAACATCTATTTTGTACACCTTTAAATTCTTTTTATATTCGCCTCTATCATTATTGTTGTTGTTACTACTATTACTATTACCGCTATTCGTGGCAGCAGCTGCAGTAGTACAAGTACTGTCAGCAATAACTTTATTAGTTCATAGTTAGTGTTATTTACTCACATTGCCATTTGAGACAATCAAATTATCTTAATACTATTTGACGTATTAGAACTGTTATTTCTGAGCAAAATGTGATATAAAAAAAGGTACGGTATGTGTGAAACCCTGGTCCGATGTAAGAGAATGCCTGATGTCCCTAGTCAGGCCAGGTTGAATAGATAAATTATAGTTCTTACGGTTCGCCTAAAACTCGTGAATAAAATGCGACAGGGAGAGAGCGGGTGGTAGTAGATGGTGGCATCCTTCTGAGCCGTGATCGGTTTATAATGACGTGAACGTCAACGGTACGATATCTACATATCTACATCTACATATATACTCCGCTAGCCACCAAGCGGTGAGTAGCGGAGGGCACAATTCGCGCCAGTCATATTCCCCCCCCCCCCCCCCCTCTGTTCCACTCGCGGATCGCACGAGGGAAAAACGACTGTCTGAACGTCTCAGTACGAGCTCTTATTTACCTTATCTTTGAATGATGATCATTACGCGATTTGAAAGTTGGTGGTAATAATATATGCTCTACATCCTCGGTGAAGATTGGATTTCGGAATTTACTGAGCAGCCCCTTCTGTTTAGCGCGTCGTCTATCTGCAAATGTGTGCCACTTCAAACTTTCTATAAGATTTGTAACGCTCTCGCGATGGCTAAATGTACCAGTCACGAATCTTGCCGCTCTTCTTTGGACGTCCTCAATTTCTTGAATCAGACCCAACTGCTAAGGATCCCATACAGACGGACAATACTCTTAAGACTGGACGAACTAACGTTTTGCAAGCTATTGCCTTTGTTGAAGGACTGCATCGCTTCAGGATTCTACCAATAAATCGCAATCTAGAGTTCGCCTTACCCGTTACTTGTGTAATCTGATCATTCCACTTGAGATCATTTCGAATAGTTGCAGCCAAATACTTGACTGATGTTACCGCTTCCAAAGACTGATCATTTATTTTGTACTCGTACATTAATGGGGATTTTCACCTTGTTATACGCAGTAGGTTACACTTACTAATATTGGGAGATAGCTGCCAGTCATTACACCACGCATTTATTTTCTCATTGATTTGTTCACAACTTTCGTATGATACTACTTTCCTGTAGACTACAGCATCATCGGCAAACAGTCTAAGGCCGCTGTCAATACCATTGTCTAACCTTCGTTCCGCCTGAACAATTGTTCCAGCTGGCAGCTCAGTATTGTCATTTTCTCATCCATTGACCCAATTAGTGTGAGAACTGCTTCATTGTATTAAACATACTCCAGGCGTGAAAGCTCTGGGCCGATATATCCGTTCACAGCGAGACTTGTTACAATGGTAGCAGGTAACCGAGGGTCTGATTAGAAAGCCGACCCTCCCATTGTCGCGGCTGGCTGAAGGTCGGTGGAGGCATTCAAGAGGTAAGGCGGGGAGCGTGTCGGTGACCTCGGGGCGTTCATCACAGTTAAGGCTGACAGCTGCGAACGACGTAATTAAGCAGGGCCGGGGGCGACGCTCTCCGAGACTGCACAAAAACACGGCCGCCGTAATTCGCGATCTACGACTCCACTCGTGAATCCTGCCAACTTTTCCCCCAGTTTACTGTCTCCTCAGTCTCACTTCTTCAACAGTGCTTGGTAAATAAGACAAACAAGCAGCGCAGTTACTGAATCCAGGAAAGGAAAATTAGCATTCAACACATCATCGATGACGAGGTCATTAGGAACGGAGCGCAAAATTTGTTTGTAGAAGGATGCGAAAGGAAATCGGACGTCATCTTTTTAACCTGCTACAACTCCCTCTACTACCGTGAAAGTTATTCCCCGATAAATCAGTCCAATCTAAAAGCCGTAAATTCAACTAAATACCTGTTGTTGTTGTTGTTGTTGTTGTTGTGGTCTTCAGTCCTGAGACTGGTTTGATGCAGCTCTCCATGCTACTCTATCCTGTGCAAGCTCCTTCATCTCCCAGTACCTACTGCAACCTACATCCTTCTGAATCTGCTTAGTGTATTCATCTCGTCGTCTTCCTCTACGATTTTTACCCGCCACGCTGCCCTCCAATGCTAAATTTATGATCCCTTGATGCCTCAGAACATGTGCTACCAACCGATCCCTTCTTCTAGTCAAGTTGTGCCACAAATTTCTCTTCTCCCCAATCCTATTCAATACCTCCTCATTAGTTACGTGTTCTACCCACCTAATCTTCAACATTCTTCTGTAGCACCACATTTAGAAAGCTTCTATTCTCTTCTTGTCCAAACTATTTATCGTCCATGTTTCACTTCCATACATGGCTACGCTCCACACAAATACTTTCAGAAACGACTTCCTGACACTTAAATTTATACTCGATGTTAACAAATTTTTCTTCTTCAGAAACGCTTTCCTTGCCATTGCCAGTCTACATTTTATATCCTCTCTACTTCGACCATCATCAGTTATTTTGCTCCCCAAATAACAAAAGTCCTTTACTACTTTAAGTGTCTCATTTCCTAATCTAATTCCCTCAGCATCACCTAAGTATTACAATTATGAAGAACTTAAATTGGAAAGAACACTTAGAAAATGTTGTGGAGGAGTCTAACCAAAGACTGCGTTTTATTGGCAGAACTCTATGGAAAATGTAACAGACCTACTAAGGAGACTGCCTACACTACGCTTCTCCGTCCACTTTTAAAATACTGCTATGCGGTGTGGGATCCTAGCCAGGTAGGACTGGCGGAGTACATCGAAAAAGTTCAAAGAAAGGCAGCACGTTTTGTATTATCGCGAAATATGAGAGAGAGGGTGTCACAGAAATGATACAGGATTTGGGCTGGAAATGATTAAAAGAAAGGCGTTTCTCGTTGCGACGGAATCTTCTCGCGAAATTCCAATCACCAACTTTCTCCTCCGAATGCGAAAATATTTTGTTGACTCCGACCTACACAGGGCGGAACGATCACCACGATAAAATAAGGGGAATCAGAGCTCGTACGGAAAGATATAGGTGCTCATTCTTTCCGCGCGCTATACAAGAGTGAAATAATAGAGAATTATGAAGGTGGTTCGATGAACCCTCTGCCAGGCACTTAAATGTGATTTGCAGAGTATCAATGTAGATGTAGATGCAGATGAACACATGTCCAGTATTCCTGTTTCTTCTTCATGTCAGTGTTCCCAATACTACGAAGAACGACCACATTTATTATCTCATTACACTTAATTTCCACCTTACCGCTACATCACCGCTTTTCAAACTCTTCGATTTCCTTACTTTTCGGTTTTTCCACAACCTAAGATTCAATTCCGTTCGATGCTGTACTTCAAAGGTACGTTCTCAGAAATGTCTTCCTCAAATTAAGACCTATGTTTGATACCAATAGACTTCTCCTGCCCATTAATGTTCTCTTTGTCTGTGTTAATCTGCTTTTTGGTTAGAGGGTAAATCGAAGAAAGTCGAAAGTAACGAGAAGTAGAAGAAATGAAAACAGCATTAGAACTGGTGATTACGATGCAGATGAAGTTAAGGAATTCTCCTACCTAGGCAGCAAAATAACCTATGATGGATGGAGCAAGGAGACTAGCACTGGCGAAAAGGGCATCTCTAGCCAAGAGATATCTATTAGTATCAAACATAGGCCTTAATTTGAGGAAGAAATTTCTGGGAGTGTTCGTTTGGAGCACAGCGTTGTATGTTAGTGAAACACAGGCTGTGGGAAAACCAGAGGAGAATCGAAGGTTTGAGATGTGGTGCCACAGAAAATGTTGGAAATTCGGTGTACTGATAAGGTAAGGAATGAGAAGGTTCTCTGCAGAATCAGAGAGGAAAGGAATATATGGAAAACACTGACAAGAAGAAGGAACAGAATGATAGGACACCCTTTAAGACATCGGGGAATAACTTTCATTGTACTGGAGTGAACTGCAGAGGGAAAAAGCTGTAGAGGAAGACAGACTGGAATATATCCGGCAAAAAATTGAGGACGAAGGTAGCAAGTGTTACTCTGAGATGAAAAGGTTGGCACGGAGAGTAATTCGTGGCGGGCCGCACCAAACCAGTCAGAAGACAGGTGACAAAAAATAGCTCCCTCAAGTACCACGATAGTTATTCACTGATATCTGAACACATTTTTAACATTCCTGTTTCTTCTTCTTGTCAGTGTTTGGATGTATTCCTCTCCTCATCAATTCTACGGGGAACGACCACATTTCTTGTCAGTGTACTTAATTTTCACCATCCATCTACAGCACCACTAGTTAGACACTTCGATTCTTTTCTGTTCCTGTTTCTCCACAGTCTCAAAATCATTTACGTACGGTGTTGTACTCAAAACGTCCATTATCTGAAATTTCTTCCTCAAATTGTGTTTCCTCAAATTGTGTTTCCTCCTGTGTTTGATACTTGTAGACTTCTCTTGGCCAGGAATGCTTTCCTGCCTGTACTAATCTGCTTTTTATTTCCTCCTTTCTTCCTTCTTTACATGTTAGCTTGCTTCCAGGCAAGTCGATGCACTTTATAGACCTCATACCCATGTGAAGTTTGTGGCAAAACTCATTTGTGTTCCTCTCTCCTATTCTCGTCTTTGTTCGGTTTACTTTCAGTCCACAGTCCATTCAGAAGATCCTGTAATTCTTCATTCTGACTCAGGATAGATATGGCATGAGCCAATCTCATAACTGATAACCTTTCACTCTACATTTTAATTCCACTCTCAAACTTTTGTTTTATCTCCGTCGTCGCTTTTTCGATCTACAGTACATCCCTGTCTGACAGTCACATCGGTACTGATCTTCCATTGTTACCATTCCCTTTTGGTTCTAGTAGCCTTTCCCCGCAGCTTACCCCTATTTTCCTGAGACTTTCAAACGTCTTCCACAATTTTACATGGTCGAACACTTTTCCTAGATCGACAAATGCTACGAACGTTTCTTGATTCTTTTTAGAGTCTTGATTCCACCATCAAGGGCAAACTGGGAACTGACTCTCTGCTGCATTACTTAACAGATATAATAGATTCTCAATTTTGTTTTCACTGAGCGAGGTGGTGCAGTGGTTAGCACACTGAACTCACATTCGGGAAGACGACGGTTCAAATCTGCGTCCGGCCATGCAGATTTAGGTTTACCAAGATTTCCCTAAATAGCTACAGGGAAACGCCAGGATGGTTTCTTTGACAGGGAACGGCCGATGTCGCTCCCCATCCTTGCAAACAATCAATGATTGTGCTCCGTCTTTAAATACACTCCTGGAAATGGAAAAAAGAACACATTGACACCGGTGTGTCAGACCCACCATACTTGCTCCGGACACAGCGAGACGGCTGTACAAGCAATGATCACACGCACGGCACAGCGGACACACCAGGAACCGCGGTGTTGGCCGTCGAATGGCGCTAGCTGCGCAGCATTTGAGCACCGCCGCCGTCAGTGTCAGCCAGTTTGCCGTGGCATACGGAGCTCCATCGCAGTCTTTAACACTGGTAGCATGCCGCGACAGCGTGGACGTGAACCGTATGTGCAGTTGACGGACTTTGAGCGAGGGCGTATAGTGTGCATGCGGGAGGCCGGGTGGACGTACCGCCGAATTGCTCAACACGTGGGGCGTGAGGTCTCCACAGTACATCGATGTTGTCGCCAGTGGTCGGCGGAAGGTGCACGTGCCCGTCGACCTGGGACCGGACCGCAGCGACGCACGGATGCACGCCAAGACCGTAGGATCCTACGCAGTGCCGTAGGGGACCGCACCGCCACTTCCCAGCAAATTAGGGACACTGTTGCTCCTGGGGTATCGGCGAGGACCATTCGCAACCGTCTCCATGAAGCTGGGCTACGGTCCCGCACGCCGTTAGGCCGTCTTCCGCTCACGCCCCAACATCGTGCAGCCCGCCTCCAGTGGTGTCACGACAGGCGTGAATGGAGGGACGAATGGAGACGTGTCGTCTTCAGCGATGTGAGTCGCTTCTGCCTTGGTGCCAATGATGGTCGTATGCGTGTTTGGCGCCGTGCAGGTGAGCGCCACAATCAGGACTGCATACGACCGAGGCACACACGGCCAACACCCGGCATCATGGTGTGGGGAGCGATCTCCTACACTGGCCGTACACCACTGGTGATCGTCGAGGGGACACTGAATAGTGCACGGTACATCCAAACCGTCATCGAACCCATCGTTCTACCATTCCTAGACCGGCAAGGGAACTTGCTGTTCCAACAGGACAATGCACGTCCGCATGTATCCCGTGCCACCCAACGTGCTCTAGAAGGTGTAAGTCAACTACCCTGGCCAGCAAGATCTCCGGATCTGTCCCCCATTGAGCATGTTTGGGACTGGATGAAGCGTCGTCTCACGCGGTCTGCACGTCCAGCACGAACGCTGGTCCAACTGAGGCGCCAGGTGGAAATGGCATGGCAAGCCGTTCCACAGGACTACATCCAGCATCTCTACGATCGTCTCCATGGGAGAATAGCAGCCTGCATTGCTGCGAAAGGTGGATATACACTGTACTAGTGCCGACATTGTGCATGCTGTGTTGCCTGTGTCTATGTGCCTGTGGTTTTGTCAGTGTGATCATGTGATGTATCTGACCCCAGGAATGTGTCAATAAAGTTTCCCCTTCCTGGGACAATGAATTCACGGTGTTCTTATTTCAATTTCCAGGAGTGTATCTCGTTGCCGACAGAAGGTTAAACTCTAACCTTCCTTCCTTAGTTCATTCTTCCTTCAATTGTCATTTCCATTCTTCTGTATACTTTCTCGTCAGCATCTTGGATACTGATAGTGCCATGATTGTCGCAGTTATCTGGCTTGCTGTCGTCGGGAAGCCATAGGAAACATAAATCTGGATGTCCTCACGGAGATATGAACGGCCGTCCACCCGAATGCTACTCTAATGCGTCCTTATCAGTGGAACCACAGTCTGTCAGATCCAGTGCGGTTTCATTAATTTACAATTTTATTTTATCTATACTGTCAGGTCCGTGAGACCTGTATTAAAATGTACACTTGTAATATGCACATTTGTACATCACTGTGATTTATGTGACCGAGGGTACTTTTTATTGTACCATGAATTAGGGCTTTTTCCGGCTTCATTCGCGGATGGACCGTGGGAAGAAGAACTTCTTGACATCAGGATTGGTTCAAATGGCTCTGAGCACTATGGGACATAACTTCTGAGGTCATCAGTCCCCTAGAACTTGGAACTACTTAAACCTAACTAACCTAAAGACATCACACACATCCGTGCCCGAGGCAGGATTCGAACCTGCGACCGTAGCAGTCGCGCGGTTCCGGACTGAGCGCCTAGAACCGCTAGACCACCGCGGCCGGCGACATCAGGATTGGTCGTCCCGAGGTAGATGTAGGTTAAGGGATTCTACTGCCTAGGCAGCAAAATAACCGATGACAGACGGAGCGCCGGCCGGAGTGGCTGGGCGGTTCTTGGCGCTAAAGTCTGGAACCGCGCGACCGCTACGGTCGCAGGTTCGAATCCTGCCTCGGGCATGGATGTGTGTGATGTCCTTAGGTTAGTTAGGTTTAAGTAGTTCCAAGTTCTAGGGGACTGATGACCTCAGAAGTTAAGTCCCATAGTGCTCAGAGCCATTTGATCGGACGGAGCAAGGGAGACATGAAAAGCAGACTACCACTGGCAAGAAGGGCATATATGCCCAAGAGGAGTCCGCTAGTATCAAATATAAGCCTTAATTTGAGGAAGATATTTTTGAGAATGTACGTTTGGAGCGCAGTATTGTATCGTAGTGAAACATGGACTGTCGGAAAACTGGAACAGAAGAGAATCGAAGCATCTGAGATATGGTGTTACAGACGAATGTTGAAAATTAGGTGGACTGATATGGTAGGCAATGAGGAGGTTCTGCGCAGAATCGGAGAGGTAACGAATATATGGAAAACACTGCCGAGGAGAAGGGACAGGATGATAGGACTTCTGTTAAGACATCAGGGAATGACTTCCGTAGTACTAGGGGGAGCTGTGAAGGCAAAAACTGTAGAGGAAGACTGAGATTGGAATACATCCAGCAAATAGTTAAGGCCGTACGTTGCAACTGCTACTCTGAGATGAAGAGGTTGGCACTGGAGAGGAATTCAAGGCGGGCCGCATCAAACCAGTCAGAAGACGGATGACTTAAAAAGAAACAAATGTGATATGTCCATCATTCGCCTGCATGACTGTTCGGAACATTTTCATAGGGGCATCCGTAAGTTTGTGGAGGAGTGGCAGCAAGTTGTTCTTCAGGAGCCGAGACCGGAGAAGGTAGTGAGTATACGTTTTTATTTATTTATTCTTCAGAATTAAAGCCCAATAAAACCCTCAACCAATTACCCAGATACTAATACTACTGTCAGTACTGCAGTATCTGTTCCGTTTTTCTTCATTTATTAAGATGCATTTAAGGAGCGGACGATGGTTTCCACTACTGGATCCGCTCTCATCCTACCCCTGTCAGCAGTTGTTGTCTGCTGGATTCCATGGGCGTCGGACAGGGCGTCAGCAGTGTTTCCACTATAACAAGCGATTTGACAGTTCACTGTAACGTCTTATAATACACACGTCCGCAATCGCTTGTACCAGCTCACTGGAAATTCTTGAAAAGTGGTCGCCGATCTCAGTTGCCCTCTCTCCATCTGTAGTTTATGTTTCCTAGCCACGATGGCAGCATACTGACGTGTGGTTGAAGCCTCGTGAAGTCTTCCTTGGCCTTCTTGGATACCGAGGCTGGAGTATCTTCCAAGATGCGCCATGTCAACTCGATCCTCAGTGTTGCTTTGGGATCCGACGTCCTTAATGCCTGACGGACTTTACCCGCTACGTCTGCTTCCTCGATTGTACAGTTCCACAACGTTGCCGTAGGAGCAATTAGAGTTCATTTGTCTTCATTTTGCATACCAGGTGCGGCTAGAAAAAAACCGGACTGATGCTGGAAAAAACATTTATTTACAATTATTTACAATTTCATGTTATCTCCTTCAATGTACTCTCCTCCTCGGTCTCTACACCGCTCCATACGAATTTTCCACTGTTCATAGCAATGCTGCAGATCATTTTCGGTAAGTCCATACATTACTTCCGTCGCTTTTTCTTTTACTGCTTCAACAGTCTCAAATCTAGTTCCTTTCAAAGCTGACTTGACTTTAGAGAAAAGAAAAAAGTCACAGGGGGCCAAATCAGGTGAGTAGGGTGGATGATCTAAGATGGGAATGTTGTGTTTTGCCAAAAACGTCTTCACTGACAACGCACTGTGAGCTGGGGCATTGTCTTGGTGAAGGATCCGTGACTTTTTTCTTCACAAATCGTTCCGTTTTCTCCGTACTCGCTCACGTAGGGTAGCCAGGACGCTAATGTAGTAATGCTGATTCACTGTTTGTCCCTCTGGTACCCAATCAATGTGCACAATCCATTTGATGTCAAAAAAAAACAATCATCATTGCCTTGAATTTCGATTTTGACATTCGTGCTTTTTTTTGTCGTGGAGAACCAGGAGTTTTCCAATGCATCGATTGGCGTTTAGTTTCGGGATCGTAAGTAAAAAACCACGACTCATCGCAAGTAATAACATTTTGTAAGAAGGTGGGATCACTTTCAATGTTTTCCAGGATGTCAGAACAAATCATTCTTCGGCGTTCCTTCTGTTCAATTGTGAGACACTTTGGAACCATTTTTGAACACACTTTGTTCATGTTGAAACTTTCATGAAGAATCTGCCTAACATTTTCCTTGTCAACTCCTGTTAACTCAGACACTGCTCTGATTGTTAAACGGCGATCTTGTCGAACAAGTTTACCGATTTTTTCAATGTTTGCATCAGTTTTTGCTGACAATGGTCTGCCAGTGCGAGTGTCATCACTGGTGTCTTCGCGGCCATCTTTAAATCGTTTAAACCACTCAAACACTTGTGTTCGCGATAAACAATCATCGCCGTACACTTGTTGTAACATTACAAACGTTTCACTTGCAGATTTTCCTAGTTTGAAACAAAATTTGATGTTAACACGCTGTTCTTTCTGTACACTCAACATTTTCCGACGCACAGACAAAACGTCAACTACTTAAAACAGACGCCACGGGCAGACTGAGTGCAGGAGGCAGATGAAACTCGAGCAGTAGGCGGAGCGAGAGTCACGTGACAGGCCACGCAACTTTCAGCCTTATTGCATTCGTTTTACTGTTTCACCAGTACTAGTCCGGTTTTTTTCTAGCCACACCTCGTAGATACTTGCCATGCTGGCCGTGACCGTTCAGGTAGTGTATCAGTGAACTCTCCAGGTTAAGAAATCTCATTTTTCGTCTCTCCCTGATGTTAGGGAGAAATACGTCTGTTCTCCTACCTGAGCCTTAAGTGTCCCATTCGCTTTGCCAAAGTTACATTATGTATCGTAGTGGCCTCAGTTCCAAATATCGTTCATATGCTGATTTAACGCCTTTCTTTAACCAATGTAGGGCAACTGTTTTCCTGACTTCCAAGTTCGGTGGCCATATTCCTAGAAATAGTATCAATACATCATTCAGGATGGTACAGTAGGCGCCCGTTTATCTTAGTAGCAGTTCTCGTTCATCGTGACTAATGAAACTGGCATCTCAAGCTATGGTCTATGAGCACAACCGCTCGCACCACATCCTATGACTGATTGCTAAAATAGCTTGGTGGATTGCTCTGACCGTTTTCAAAGGAAGTCGGAATTCCCTATTGGCGATCTACAACTACGTGTAAGTCTACATCAACATCTGCAAATCACACTTAAGTGCCTGGTAGAGGGTTCATCGAACCACCTTCACAATAATTCTCTATTATTCGAATCTCGAAAAGCGCGCGCAAAAAATGAACATGTATATCTTTCGTGCTAGCTCTTATTTCTCTTATTTTATTATGATGATGGTTTCTCCCTACGTAGGTAGGCGTCAACAAAGTATTTTCGTATGGAGGAGAAATTTTGTGATCGAAATTTCGTGAGAAGATTCCTCGGCAACGAAAAACGCCTTTGTTTTAATTATGTCCACCCCAAATCCTGTGTCACGTCGGTGAGGCTCTCTCCCCTATTTCTCGATAATACAAAACGTGCTGCTCTTTATGAAATTTCTCGGTGTATTTCGTTAACCTTATCTGCTAAGGATCCCACACCGCGCAGCAGTACTCCAAAACGGCACGGACAATTGTAGTGCACGCAGTCTCTTTAGTAGATCTGTTAGGTTTTCTAAGTGGTCTGCCAGTAAAACGCAGTCTTTGGTTTGCCTTCCCCACAATATTTTGTTTGTGCTCTTTCCAATTTAAGCTGTTCGTAATTGTTATTCCTAGGTATTTAGTTGAACTTACGGCCTTTGGATTGGGCTGATTCATGTGAAACCCAGCTCGCCCTATTTGCCCAAGAAATTCACAGTGCCGTAGACACTGGCGAGCAGATTGATGCCGTATTCCTGGACTTCAGGAAGGCATTTGATACGGTTCCGCACTTACGTTTAGTGAAAAAAATACGTGCTTACGGAATATCGGACCAGGTTTGTGATTGGATTCAGGATTTCCTAGAAGAAAGAACACAACATGTCATTCTTAACGGTTCAAAATCTGCAGATGTAGAGGTAATTTCGGGAGTACCGCAAGGAAGCGTGATAGGACCTTTATTGTTTACAATATACATAAATGACTTAGTTGACAACATCGGTAGCTCCGTGAGGCTATTTGCAGATGACACGGTTGTCTACAAGAAAGTAGCAACATCAGAAGACTCGTACGTACTCCAGGAAGACCTGCAGAGGATTAATGAATGGTGCGACAGCTGGCAGCTTTCCCTAAACGTAGATAAATGTAATATAATGCGCATACATAGGGGCAGAAATCCATTCCTGTACGATTATGCCATAGGTGGTAAATCATTGGAAGCGGTAACGACCGTAAAATACTTAGGAGTTACTATCCGGAGCGATCTGAAGTGGAATGATCACATAAAACAAATAGTGGGAAAAGCAGGCGCCAGGTTGAGATTCATAGGAAGAATTCTAAGAAAATGTGACTCATCGACGAAAGAAGTAGCTTACAAAACGCTTGTTCGTCCGATTCTTGAGTATTGCTCATCAGTATGGGACCCTTACCAGGTTGGATTAATAGAAGAGATAGACATGATCCAGCGAAAAGCAGCGCGATTCGTCATGGGGACATTTAGTCAGCGCGAGAGCGTTACGGAGATGCTGAACAAGCTCCAGTGGCGGACACTTCAAGAAAGGCGTTACGCAATACGGAGAGGTTTATTATCGAAATTACGAGAGAGCACATTCCGGGAAGAGATGGGCAACATATTACTACCGCCCACATATATCTCGCGTAATGATCACAACGAAAAGATCCGAGAAATTAGAGCAAATACGGAGACTTACAAGCAGTCGTTCTTCCCACGCACAATTCGTGAATGGAACAGGGAAGGGGGGATCAGATAGTGGTACAATAAGTACCCTCCGCCACACACCGTAAGGTGGCTCGCGGAGTATAGATGTAGATGTAGATGTAGATTCATTATGTAACCGAAGTTTATCGGATTCCTTTTAGCACTCATGTGTGGAAAACCTCACACTTTTCATTATTTAGGGTCAATTACCAATAATCGAACCATACAAATATGTTTTCTAAGTCGTTTTGCAATTTATTTTGGTCTTCTGATGACTTTACTAGACGATAAACGACAGCATCATCTGCAAACAACCTGAGACAGCTGCTCAGATTGTCTCCTAAATCGTTTACATAGATAAGGAACAGCAGAGGGCCTATAACGCTACCTTGGGGACTATAACACTACCTTGGGGAACGTCAGAAATCACTTGTGTTATACTCGATGACTTTCCGTCAATTACTATGAACTGTGACCTCTCTGACAGGAAATCACGAAACCAATCGCATAACTGAGACGATATTCGTAAACACGCAATTTCTCTACATGCCCTTTGTGTGATACAGATGGTTGTAATATTGTTCATCACGTTTGCACCTTTTCTTTTTGCCTCCTCTGTATGATGTGTAAAATTACACCGTTGTCCAGGAATACCCCTAGATACGTCGGTAACGCGCTTCTTCTAATCGTTACAGTGTATCATTTTATCTTAGGATTTCTCGCTAGGTTCCCTTTCAGCGGGAGGTTTGTGATTTTTTTGAGGTGCTAGTTGTGAGTTAACGAGCCTTTCTCTCTCAAATATATGGCCGAAAGACTCAGCCTACGGGAATTGTGAAACGAACCCTGTCGCCACAAAGGGCGCAGATTCATCACGAGATGGGGAAACTCACAGGCCGCTCTTGTCTATTGAGGCCTAAGCGCTGTAGTGTGCGAGTGAGACAGACGAGAACCTACGTCATAGGGAAACCGAGTAGAAGCCTTTTGTGGCCAAGGAGACGTAGGGGTGTTAAATATAGCGGACCTAAGATCGGCTATGAAGGGAAACGTTTACGAAAACTATTTAATTGTTTAGTAGTGCAGGGAATCAAGCCTCAGTAATTTTAATCAGCCATCCTCCATAAATTTTCATGGTGATCCCAGTAAAACTTGAATATTGATCATATCTATAATAGTTTAGGATTTACTGCTAAACTGAAATTCACAAGTTTTGTAACAAAGACCTGAATACTAAAATGTGAACGCTTTGGTCGATCTTAACGATCGAGATTTCATATAGAAGTGCATCATTAAAATGACAAACTTTGTAAATATGAACTCTGTAATTTTATTTGTTTAAATATATAGTAAATTTCAATTTACAGTTAAGCACCAGATCATCATTTCTTCCACACGAAACACATTGAACGATGACAGCATGACGCCTTATTGAATCATTAGGTAATAGAATATTTGTTGTAAAGTTTTGTGCATAACAGTTACTTTTGTTCATTATTTATTTATCAGAAAGCACATTGGTGCAAGGCAACTGGCCTTTACATTCAAAGCCAAGAAGGGAATTGTATTAGTTTTATGGAAAAGAATTTAACGTTTATTATGTAACGGATATTATTGTTACTTTATTTAGAACGTGAAAGTGGTCAAGCTTCGATTATTGAAATATGTTAAAATGTAAAGTAATGTAGAATAAGTTGTAGCCAATTAGATGGACGGTTTCAGGAAAGGGAACTGCCCTAGCCAGATGATCGAGTGTGTTCGGCGCGCGGGAAAAGCGGCCGGAGACGGGCAGAGGGACAGTGCTGGCGCAGAGGCGAAAGCGGACAGTTCGGCTGGAGACACCAAGCGGTACTGTTCGGATTGAGACGCGAAAGCGGACAGTCGGTCTTTAGGTAGGAAGTGAAACGACTTAGAAAATTTCGCGTTGTGTGGTATCGCAGGACTTAGTCTCTGAGCGGTGAGCAGCCGCGCGCCTGGTGTGAACTGTAACATTTCGCGTAGTTAACGAGGTATTTCGCGATGAGATTGTGAATGATCGAGCTGTGTCAAATGGATATGCGCTCGAGTTTAACAGTAGCTCTAAATACGACCACTTTCGCTATTAGTTTGCTTTCTGAATAAACATTATTCTAACCAAATCGCAACTGTGTAGCCTACATCATTTATGGGTCGTTAATTTATTTTCCGATATTATTATCACTGTTATTATATGATATGTTAACTTTGTATTTCGCACACTTGCCATCAGCCAGACAATCTAACCAAAGGCTCACAAGTGTCTAGTTTAGGGCGTGAATGCGACACGTGCTGTTCAACCCCTAGAGCCAAGACATTTCGACGAAGAGGAACCGCATGTGAGCCCGAATATCTTTGGGGATGTTAGCTCGCATACTGACAATTCAGTACTTCAGACCATCCTTCAAGTCCAGGGAGTACTGCATTATAGTTCTTCTGGAGTCACGGCTCAGAGAAAAGAGCACGCCATCTGCAAATGCTACCAGTACGCTTACGTTATCGCTGTCATTTAACTTATGTAGCATGGGCTCCAACACTGCATCCCAAAACTCTGGACCATACACTGATCCTTGCGGAGAGCGTATTGTTTTTATCTTCGTTATTTCCTTTTCTGAGGATAATAAAGATGCATGTCTCAGATGGAAACAGTCCTTCAGTCAGTTTTACAGCGCCTCTGGACACTATAACTCTCTAAGCTGAGCAAAGCGAGACGCCCAGATGATCGAAAGCATCATTTGATGTAACTGACGATTTCGATAATCTGGGTGACATGCTTTGGTCACCTTAGAGAGTTATAGTGTCCAGAGGCGCTGTAAAACTGACTGAAGGACTGTATCCACCTGAGACATGCATCTTTATTATGCCCAGAACAGGAAATAACGAAGATAATAACAACACGCTCTCTGCAAGGATCGCTAGAGCGTACATAGAATGAATGTCTGTCGCTAGCGATATCGCCTTATTTATTGTGTCTTCAGTTGAGTTGCCTCTTCGAAATAAGTACTGGTGTAGCAGTCTATTATCTTATAATCTATTGCACAATAACGTTTCAGATATCTCGCTGGGAATGTTCAGAAGACGAATTTGTCTGTAGGATTGAAGTAACATTGGATCCTTGTCTTGCCGTTCACTAATACTCACCACCTAAGCATTCTTCCACGATGCAAGAGACACTCGTTGTACAGTTCACCCAAGTAAATATCTAATTCATCACGTAAGGCTTGTTTTACTTCGGCAGTGATCCCATCGAGTCAAGTAGATTTTTTTCTTTTTCGGTCTTGAAATTATTTGCCTAATTTCTTCTTGTGCGAAGGGGTACAAAACTTTATTGTTTCCATAGCCTTCCCATAACATTTTCCATAGCCTACGGTGATGTTCTGTCTCGCCTTCTTCCCCATCAACAGGAAGTAGTGCTTCCATTAGCAGGGCAGCTGACTCTTCCCCACTGTTACCGTCCCATCATTTCTTTTGAGTGTGGAGCAGACTACTACTGACCGTATTTTCTCTTAGACTATTTTGGATGGCATTCCCCAGGGATCCGTTCCTAATTTAGTCTCCTTGAATTTTTTCCATCGTTCCATTTTCGTTTTCCACAACTCTTGCCTAAAACGTTGTTTAACATATCTGTATCTATCCAGCCTCCGAATTCTTTCTTCTTGGGTCATCTACATCTATATCTACATCTACATGTAAAAGAGCCACCGTGGTACAACAACCAAGTTAGAAAACTGCTACGGAAGCAACGGGAACTTCACAGAAAACATAATAAAGCCAAAGCCTCGCAGACAAACAGAAATTATACCAAGCGAAATGTAGCGTGAGAAGGACTATGCGAGAGGCGTTCAACGAATCCGAAAGTAAAGTTCTATGTACTGACTTGGCAGAAAATCCTAAGAAATTTTGGTTTTATGTGAAAGCGGTAGGCGGATCAAAGTAAAATGTCCAGATACTCTGTGACCAAAATGGTACTGAAACAGAGGATGACAGACAAAAGGCCGAAATACTAAATGTCTTTTTCCAAAGCTGTTTCACAGAGGAAGACTGCACTGTAGTTCCTTCTCAAGATTGTCGCACAGATGACAAAATGGTAGATATCGAAATAGGTGACAGAGGGATAGAAAAACAATTAAAATCGCTCAAAAGAGGAAAGGCCGCTGGACCTGATGTAATACCAGTTCAATTTTACACAGAGTACGCGAAGGAACTTGCCCCCCTTCTTGCAGCGGTGTACCG
Organism: Schistocerca nitens; assembly: GCF_023898315.1. Taxonomy (NCBI): domain Eukaryota; kingdom Metazoa; phylum Arthropoda; class Insecta; order Orthoptera; family Acrididae; genus Schistocerca; species Schistocerca nitens. The sequence goes on from NC_064622.1 coordinate 44,140,517, forward strand.
TAGGTCTCTAGAAGAGCATAGCGTTCCAAAGGATTGGAAAAGGGCCCAGGTCATCCCCGTTTTCAAGAAGGGACGTCGAACAGATGTGCAGAACTATAGACCTATATCTCTAACGTCGATCAGTTGTAGAATTTTAGAACACGTATTATGTTCGATTATAATGACTTTTCTGGAGACTAGAAATCTGCTCTGTAGGAATCAGCAGGGGTTTCGAAAAAGACGGTGTGAAACCCAGCTCGCGCTACTCATCCACGAGCCTCAGAGGGCCATAGACACGGGTTCCCAGGTAGATGCCGTGTTTCTTGACTTACGCAAGGCGTTTGATACAATTCCTCACAGTAGTTTAATGAACAAAGTAGGGGCATATGGACTATCAGACCAATTGTATGATTGGATTGAGGAGTTCCTAGATAACAGAACGCAGCGTGTCATTCTCAATGGAGTAAAGTCTTTCGAAGTAAGAGTGATTTCAGGTGTGCCGTCGGGGAGTGCCGTAGGACTGTTGCTATTTACAATATACGTAAATGACCTTATGGATAACGTCGGAAGCTCACTGATGCTATTTGCGGATGATGCTGTGGTGTATCGAAAGGTTGTAACAATGGAAAATTGTACTGAAATGCAGGAGGATCTGCAACGAATTGACGCATGGTGCAGGGAATGGCAATTGAATCTTAATGTAGACAAGTGTGCTCCGAATACATAGAAAGAAAGATCCTTCATCATTCAGCTGCAATATAGCAGGTCAGCAACTGGAAGCAGTTAATTAGATAAATTATCTGGGAGTAGGCATTAGGAGTGATTTAAAATGGAATGATCATATAAAGTTGATCGTCGGTAAAGCAATGCCAGACTGAGATTCATTGGAAGAATCCTAAGGAAATGCAGTCCGTAAACGAAGGAAGTAGGTTACGGTACACTAGTTCGGCCACTGCTTGAATACTGCTCACCGGTGTGGGATCCGTACCAGATAGGGTTGATAGAAGAGATAGAGAAGATCCAACGGAGAGCAGCGCGCTTCGTTACAGGATCATTTAGTAATCGCGAAAGCGTTACGGAGCTGATAGACAACCTACAGTGGAAAATTCTGCAGGAGAGACGCTCAGTAGTTTCGAGAACATACCTTCACGAGCAGTGAAGTAGTATATTGCTCCCTCCTACGTATATCTCGTGAAGAGAAATGAGGATAAAATCAGAGAGATGAGAGCCCACACAGAGGCATACCGACAGTGTTTCTTTCCGCGAACAATACGAGACTGGAGAACCGATAGAGGTACTCAAGGTACCCTCCGCCACACACCGTCAGGTAGCTTGCGGAGTATAGATGTAGATGTAGATATATCATAGTTCGCAAGCCACGTAATGGTTTGTGGCGAAGGGTACTTTTTCTACCACTAACTGAGTCCTCCAACCTTCTTCCACTGGCGAATAGCGCGTTGGTGGAATGATTGTCGGTAAGCCTCTGTACTGGCTCCAATTTTTTGAATTTTCTCCTCGTGGTCATTATAGAGACGTGGGGGGAAGTATTACGTTGTCCGACTCTTCCCGGCAAGTGGTCTCTCGAATTTTCAATAGTAAATCTCTCCGTGATCCATAACGCCTCTCTTGTAACGTCTGCCAATGGAGTTCGGTGAGCATCTCCGTAACGCTCTCTCGTTCCGACTAAGCGATCCCGTGACGAAACCTGAGGCTCCTCGTTGGGTCTTCTGTATCCCTTCTATCAGTACTATCTGGTAGGGATCCCACATACACGAACAATACTCAAGAATCGGTCGAACAACCGCTTTATAAGTGACTCCCTTCGTGGATGAGTCACATTTCCTTAAGATTCTTCCTGTAAATCTGAGTCTGCCATCTGCTTTTCTCACTATTTGTTTTATATGGTCATTCCACTTAACGTCGCTCTGGACAGTTACTCCTAGATATATTGCGGCAGATACTGTTTTCAAGGTTTGTCATCAGTAGTGTAGCTATAGAGTAGTGGATTTCTTTTCATATGGCTCTGAGCACTATGGGACTCAACTGCTGAGGTCATTAGTCCCCGAGAACTTAGAACTAGTTAAACCTAACTAACCTAAGGACATCACAAATATCCATGCCCGAGGCAGGATTCGAACCTGCGACCGTAGCGGTCTTGCGGTTCCAGACTGCAGCGCCTTTAACCGCACGGCCACTTCGGCCGGCTTTTCCATATGTATGCGCAATATGTTACATTTATTTACGTACAGGGACAACTGCCGGGCCCTGCACCATTCATCAATTCTCTAGAGGTCGTTCTGCATATCGTTACTATCCTCTGGCATTACTCCTTTGTTATAGACAACCACACCATCTGGGAACAGCGTTAGAGAATATCCGACACTTTCTGCTATATCATATATACCGGATGGTTATAGTTAAATGTTCTCTATTTAAAACATTATAACACCGAAAATAATTACCGTACATGTACCAAACTTGGTAGCATTAATGTCAAGGACACGGGGAAGAGAAGTAATGCAGAATTAGTTCAAGTGAGACACTTTTAATGTGCTGCTACGATACGTCATACCATTACATACCGGTACCATTACTGATGCAAAAGGAGCTCAATATGGCGCCCATCAGAGTCCAGAAGAGTCTGAAAGCGCAGGATTGCATTCTGCACAGCAGAGCGAAGCATGTCCGTAAGTATGTTCGCAATCTCTCTTCATATGCTGCACTTCACATCAGCACTTATGTAAATGTTCCCCTGGCAAACATTGTCCTTCAGGTAGCCCCACAACCAGAAATCACAGGGAGTGAGATCAGGTGATCGAACCGGCCAAGCATTTGGAAAAGATCGGCTGATAATTCGATTGTTTCCAAATGTAGTCCCGGAGAGGCAGGTGAAATTCACGAGCGATATGCGGTAGGGCCCCATCTCACATGAAAACTGTTGAGTTTAATGCGCCTCTCTTCCATAGGACGGGTATGACATGCTGTCGAAGCATATCGTAATAGCGCTGGGGAGTCACACTGCACGTCTTTGGTCTTTGAGCGACAACCTGTTTAAATAAGATTGGGCCAATGACGAACGTAGCTGTGATACGGAGACATTCACCATACAGAGGAACTTCACGCACAGTGGCCGGAGGTGAAGATCCCCACACTCCGCAATTCAGTGTGTTAACCTCACCCATCAGAGAAAAATGAGCTTCATCTGTCCATAGCATGGTCTAGCGCCAGCCCTCGTCAACTTCAATCCTTGGGAAAAAGTGGAGAGCGAAGTCAAGACTTCGTTGTACGTGCTGTGCTGCAAGCCACTGTACGATATGGATCTTGTACAGGTACCATTTGAGAATGGTTTGAAGCACCTTCCGTACAGTGGACCACGGGATATTCAACTGTCGTGACACAGATCTCACACTGCCTGCCGATCAGGTATTGCGTGCAGCGTTGTCTGCCATAGGAGCAGCGGTTTCATCAACCGCCTGTGGTGCAAACGGTCGTCGGCCTATTCCAGGAGCGACGCCCAGTTCTCCAGTTGGTTCAGACTTCTTCATCATGCTCCGCACAGCAGGTGGAGACAGAGAGCCCTTCCGTAATCCTTTCATCCGGCGATATTCTCTAAGTGCAGTTGCAGTATTGCTGTTGTTTTGATGAGAGAGCTTCACTAATAACGCCCTGCTCCTTCTGTCCAAGCTCACGTTGACACGTCAACAAGTGCACTGCGACTGGCCAGGTGTGTGGGACTGTGAATCACGATGACTGATCACGGCACCTGGTGGCCATAGTTGGAACTGGACGGTGGCGCCGCGACGCATGGAAATCATGCACCTCGTACTCTGGACATTAATGCCAACAAGTTACGTACTCGCACGGTAATTAGTTCCCGTGCTACAACGTGTTAAATGCTACCTTCACTATTTCATCTCTCAAATCTACTGTACTTCTACTGTACTTCTTTCCCCCATTCTTGTGAATCGTTCCCTAATGCTCTCCCTGAAGCTCTCTACAACCTCTGGTTCTTTCAGTTATCCAGGTCCCATCTCCTGAAATTCCCACCTTTTTGCAGTTTCTTCAGTTTTAATCTACTGTTCATAACCAATAGATAGTGGTCAGAGTCAACATCTCCCTCTGGAATTGTCCTACAATTTAAAATCTGGTTCCTTAATCTCTGTATTACGATAATATAATTTACCTGAGACCTTCCAGTATCTCCAGGCTTCTTCCATGTATACAACCTTCTTTTATGATCCTTGAACCAAGGTAGCGGAGGATCAAATAGGTAAAAAGACGAGGGCTAATAGAAATCCTTGGGTAACATAAGAGATACTGAATTTAATTGATAAAAGGAGCAAATATAAAAATGCAGTAAATGAAGCAGGAAAAAAAGAATACAAACATCTCAAAAATGAGCAAGTTGTATGAGACAGGCGACATACCCTCAGACTTCAAGAAGAACATAATAATTCCAATCCCAAAGAAAGCAGGTGTTGACAAATGTGAAAATTACCGAACTATCAGTCATGGCATGGCTGCAAAATATTCACACGAAGTCTTTAAAGACGAATAGAAAAACTGGTATAAGCCGACCTAGGGGAAGATCAATTTGGATTCTGTAGAAATGTTGGAACACGTGAGGCAATGCTGACCCTACGACTTATCTTAGAAAATAGACCAAGGAAAGGCAAACCTACGTTTCTAGCATTTGTAGACTTAGAGAAAGCTTTTGACAATGTTGACTGGAATACTCTCTTTCAAATTTTGAACGTGGCAGGGGTAAAATATAGGGAGCGAAAGGCTATTTACAATTTGTACAGAAACCAGGTGGCAGCTATAACAGTCGAGGGGCATGAAAGGGAAGCAGTGGTTGGGAAGGGACAGGGATTGTAGCCTATCCCCGATGTTATTCAATCTGTATATTGAGCAAGTTGTAAAGGAAAGCAAGGAAAAATTCGGAGTAGGAATTAAAATCCATGGAGAAGAAATAAAAACTTTGAGGTTCGCCGACGACATTGTAATTCTGTCAGAGACAGCAAAGGACCTGGAAGAGCAGCTGAACCGAATGGACAGTGTCTTGAAAGGAGGATATAGGATGAACATCAACAAAAGCAAAACGAGGATAATGGAATGTAGTCGAATTAAATCGAGTAATGTTGCTGGAATAACATTAGGAAATGAGACGCTTAAAGTAGTCAATGAATTTTTTTATTTGGGGAGCAAAACAAATGACGACGGTCGAAGAAGAGAGGTTATAAAATGTAGACTGGCAATGGCAAGGAAAGCGTTTCTGAAGAAGAGAAATTTGTTAACATCGAGTATAAATGTAAGTGTCAGGAAGTCGTTTCTGAAAGTATTTGTATGGAGTGTAGCCTCTTATGGAAGTGAAACGTGGACCATAAATAGTTTAGACAAGAAGAGAATAGAAGCTTTCGATATGTGGTGCTACAGAAGAATGCTGAAGATTAGATGGGTAGATCACATAACTAATGAGGAGGTATTGAATAGAATTGGGGAGAAGAGAAATTTGTGGCACAAGTTGACTAGAGGAAGGTATCGGTTGGTCAGGGATATTCTGAGGCACCAAGGGATCACCAATGTAGTATTGGAGGGCAGCGCGGAAGGTAAAAATCGTAGAGGGAGACCAAGAGATGAATACACTAAGCAGATTCAGAAGGATGTAGACTGCAGTAGGTACTGGGAGATGAAGAAGCTTGCACAGGATAGCGTAGCATGGAGAGCTGCATCAAACCAGTCTCTGGACTGAAGACCACAACAACAACAACAACGTGTTAAATACGGAAAGTTTAATTATAACCACCCAGTATAGTTTGTAAACAGTAACGGCCCTTTCACACTTCCTTGGAGTACTAATGAAATTACCTTTACATCTGTCGCTTTTGTTCAGTTAAGAGCGACATGTTGAGCTCTGTCGCCAAGAAAGTCAAGAATCCAGTCGGAAATCTGCATGGTGCTATGGTGGAGCTTCCTGTTGCTTCTTGTTTCACATCTGAATTACTGCATCACCTCGGTCCAGGTGCCAGGTACTTGTCTTGACGGACCCCACCTGAGAAGTATCGACGCCTCCATTGCTCTACGTGTAGCGACCATCGGTTGTTGCGCATTAACATTTACATCACCAAGCAGGCATAGACTTTCCGAACACTGAAACATCCGTCTCAGATCTTCCCAATTTGCCTCCTTGATTTAGTATTATTGTATGCTGGATTGTGAAGTGAAGTCATGCTAAAGGTGTACCATTGGGTTCAGGTCGTGAATATGGGCTGGCCAGTTCATTTCACGAATGTCTTGCCCACAAACCGCTGTCTCCCAGGTGCTGCTTTATGATTGGACACATTATCATGCTGATACATTAATCGTCTCCGAACTGTACGCAACACAAAATGCTGTCACCTGTGGTCTTATCCCTCGCAATATAGCTTTTTTTTCTTAGCAGGCTAAGGGTACCACACCATAACCAGGAAAAACCGTACTACAACATCACTTCCTCCGTACTTCACTGTTGGCACTACACACGACAGTAGGTAATGCGCTCAAGGCAGTCGCCAAATCCAAACACTTCCACCGGATTGTCGTAGGGTACAGCGTGACAGTCATCCATTGCCCAGTGGGGCTGTCTTCACACCACTACAAGCGTCGCTTAGCACTGACTGAAGAAATGTGTGGCTGAACAGGGGCAGCTCGACCATCGTCTGCTGGTAGCAACTTGGAGCTCACGAGTGATTACTTAAACTGATTTCAAGTGATATTTTACAATCACCCTCCGAAATGGTAGCTGAAGAAAATTTCACAATCCAAGATTACTAAAAAAGCGTTTTATTGGGTGACCGGTTTCGACACAGCTATGCTGTCATCATCGTAACTTATGCTATTGAATTTTTACAACATATTATGCGTTCGTGTTACAAGTCGCTTCACACCGCATATGTATACCCTGCCCTCGGAAATGCTCGACGGATCCTATTTGTCAGTACATTAGATCTGCGTGGTCATGATTCAGCCGTGGTTATTCGTTCGCATTCCCACTTCACAATCACGTCACCAAAGGTCCGCCAGCTTTTGAAGGGTTCAAATGTCTCTAATAGATACGTTTGATAAAGCATCCTAGAGTCTAGGTACTTACTTCAAGTTGAAACAGTGCGTGCGCACACAATGTGAACAGCGTGTGAACTGTGAGTATTGTCAAACATACACAGCTAATTTTAATTTACACAGCAACACACTCACGAACACACACACACACACACACACACACACATATATATATATATATATATATATATATATATATATATATATATATATATATATATACTACTGGCCATTAAAATTACTACACCACGAAGATGACGTGCTACAGACGCGAAAAGTAACCGACAGGAAGCAGGTGCTGTGATATGCAAATGATTAGCTTTTCAGAGCATTCACACAAGGTTGGCGCCGGTGGCGACACCTACAACGTGCTGACATGAGGAAAGTTTCCAACCGATTCCTCATACACAAACAACAGTTGCCTGGTGAAACGTTGTTGTGATGCCTCGTGTAAGGACGAGAAATGTGTACCATCACGTTTCCGACTTCGATAAGGTCGGATTGTAGCCTATCGCGATTGCGGTTTATCATATCGCGACATTGCTGCTCGCGTTGGTCGAGATCCAATGACTGTTAGCAGAATATGGAATCGGTGGGTTCCGGAGGGTAATACGGAACGCCGTGCTGGATCCCAACGGCCTCGTATCACTAGCAGTCGAGATGACAGGCATCTTATCCACATGGCTGTAACGGATAGTGCAGCCACATCGCGATCCCTGAGTCAACAGATGGGGACGTTTGAAAGACAACAACCATATGCACGAACAGTTCTACGACGTTTGCAGCAACATGGACTATCAGCTCAGAGACCATGGCTGCGGTTACCCTTGACGTTGCATCACACACACGAGCGCCTGAGATGGTGTACTCAACGACGAACCTGGGTGCACGAATGGCAAAACGTCATTTTGTCGGATGAATCCTGGTTCTGTTTACAGCATCATGATGGGCGCATCCGTGTCTGGCGACATCGCGGTGAACGCACATTGGAAGCGTGTATTCGTCATCGCCATACTGGCGTATCACCCGGCGTAATGGTATGTGGTGCCATTGATTACACGTCTCGGTCACCTCTTGTTCACATAGACGGCATTTTGAACAGTGGACGTTACATTTCAGGTGTGTTACGACCCGTGGCTCTACCATTCATTCGATTCCTGCGAAACCCTACATTTCAGCAGGATAATGCACGACCGCATGTTGCAGGTCCTGTACGGGCCTTTCTGGATACACAAAATGTTCGACTGCTGCCCTGTCCAGCACATTCTTCAGATCTCTCACCAACTGAAAACGTCTGGTCGATGGTGGCCGAGCAACTGGCTCGTCACAATACGCCAGTCACTACTCTTGATGAACTGTGGTATCGTGTTGAAGCTGCATGGGCAGCTGTACCTGTATACGCCATCGAAGCTCTGTTTGACTCAATGCCCAGGCGTATCAAGGCCGTTATTACGGCCAGAGGTGGTTGTTCTGGGCACTGATTTCTCAGGATCTATGCACCCAAATTGCGTGAAAATGTAATCACATGTTAGTTCTAGTATAATATACTTGTCCAATGAATACCCGTTTATCATCTGCATTTCTTCTTGGTGTAGCAATTTTATTCACACAACAGACATGTACAATAAATATTCATTTTTGTCTAGGACATTTGATAACACTGTCCCAGAAATAAATTATAGTAATATAGGAGAACTACAGGATTCCCCTTGACAGGCTGGAAGCTTTTCATATTGTCCTCATAATGTCAACGGATTTATTGATTATTTCGTTATTTTTACCGGCTCCCTCTGCTTTAAATGGTTGATAGAAAGATAGGTAATTTTTGACACCATGTCTCTTGGAGAACAGGGGTTTTTCTTAGTACTTTAAAATGAACATAAACAGTCTCGACCCCAAGAAACTTTTAATTTTACGGTAATCAGTTTCGGTCAGTGTCTGACCATCTTCAGACCTCATACCATGATGACAGAGGTGTTCGTGGAGTTCGTAACCTCTGCTCCGTTCACTGGCACCGTTAACCATCATGGTAACTATCCTCGACTGCTACAAAAGCTAATTCGACTTGTCCTAAGTATCCTTTCCATCAAAGTTTCGCCACTCCCTTCAAATCCTTGAACGGCACAGAATCTGTCTTGCCGACCACGCCTGTTTGCCTTCCCCCTCATGCATCCTTCACTATATCAGCAAATACTCACCTCTTGTCACTTACAATGGGCACCACCGTACATTCTATAGCATGCGTAAACTCTTCTCCAACAACCCTATTGTTTCATTTCTAATTTTCATACCTGGTATAGCCGGCCGCTTTGGCCGAGCGGTTCTAAGCGCTTTACTCCGGAGCTGCGCTGTTCCTACGGTCGCAGGTTCGAATCCTGCCTCAGGCATGGATGTGTGTGATGTTCCTTGGTTAGTTAGGTTTAAGTAGTTCTAAGCCAAGGGGACTGATGACGTCGGATGTTAAGTCTCATAGTGCTTAAAGCCATTTGAACCATTTGAATACTTGGTATACTACTGCACCTATACGCATTCCACCTACACACATGTCACCTCAGTACCAAATCCAGCAGGGACATTTCAACCCTTCTAAAACCGCTTAAGTCGACTGCTGATGATGTGACTGCGAAGTGGAAACGCGAAGGAAGAACCACACTTTACCAAGACCAGGCAGGCCTCATGGGATGACTGAATGGGACCGTCGAGCATCTCAGTGGATGGTTGTGAAGAATGGCATAAAAGCAGCGGAAGGCATCAATCGTGACTTCCAGAGTGCTGCCAGCACAGTACACTGACTCTGTGTAGAGTGTTACAAAGAATAGCACACGGTGGTCGAGCAGCTCCTAATAAGCCAAACATTTCTGTATTCAACGCTAAGTGACGCTTGAGGCAGTGAAAATAGCGAAGCTGCTGGACATTCATGACTGGAAAGGGCGCAAAGTCAAGCGCCGGTGCGGCAGTCGGGAACGACAGAGAAGACACGGCGGTGAGAAGACGTCAGCTGATCGCACGCTGACCGACCACTCTCCAGGACGACAACGCAACAGCGGTCCCTATGTGAAGTGGACATAAGCGGCGCGCCCCACTGGTCGCGGCCCAGTTGAATAACAGCTTGAAGATTAGCGAGTTCTATAGCAGCATCGACACTAGTCATTTGCTTGTACACTATATGTAGCACAGAGTCGTGATAGTTTATACTGAAGAGGATTGATCATTTCATACGTCACCCTTTGCTTGCGACACTTCATTGTGATTGCCAAAGTTAAGTACTGTCATTTACTTTTTCTTAATAATACTCTTTACTACGATTTGTTTGATTTGACTGCCTAGTGGACCGAATACGAAGGATACCTAGACACCCCATATTTTGACAACGAACGTGGAGACATAATACACTACTGGCCATTAAAATTGCAACACCAAGAAGAAATGCAGATGATAAGCGGGTATTCATTGCACAAATATATTTTACATTACATTATATATTATACATTACATTATATTATGCATTACATTTTCACGCAATTTGGGTGCATAGATCATATGAGGCAGAACAACCACCGCTGGCCGTAATAACGGCCTTCATACGACTGGGCATTGAGTCAAACAGAGGTTGGACGGCGTGTACAGGTACAGCTGAACATGCAGCTTCAACAAGATACCACAGTTCATCAAGAGTAGTGACTGGCGTATTGTGACGAACCAGTTGCTCGGCCACCATTGACCAGACGTTTTCAATTGGTGAGAGATCTGGAAAATGTTCTGCCCAGGCCAGCAGTCGAACATTTTCTGTATGCAGAAAGGCCCATAAAGGACCTGCAACATGCGGTCGTGCATTATCCTGCTGAAATGTAGGGTTTCGCTGGGATCGAATGAAGCGTAGAGCCACGGGTCGTAACACATCTCAAATGTAACGTCCACTGTTCAAAGTGCGGTCAATGCGAACAAGAGGTGACCGAAACGTGTAACCAATGGCACCCCATACAATCACGCCCGGTGATACGCCAGTATACACGCTTCCAATGTGCATTCACCGCGATGTCGCCAAACACGGATGCAACCATCGTGATGCTGTAAACAGAACCTGGATTCATCCGAAAAAATTACGTTTTGCTATTCGTGCACCCAGGTTCGTCGTTGAGTACACCGTCGCAGGCGCTCCTGTCTGTGATGCAGCGTCAAGGGTAGCCGCAGTCATGGTCTCCGAGCAGATAGTCCATGCTGCTGCAAACGTCGTCGAATTGTTCGTGCAGCTGGTTGTTGTCTTGCAAACGTCCACATCTGTTGACTCAGGGATCGAGACGTGGCTGCACGATCCGTTACAGCCACGCGGATAAGATGCCTGTCATCTCGACTGCTAGTGACACGAGGCCGTTGGAATCCAGAACGGCGTTCCGAATTACCCTCCTGAACCCACCGATTCCATATTCTGCTAATAGTCATTGGATCTCGACAACGCGAGCAGCAATGTCGTAATACGATAAAACGCAATCGCGATAGGCTACAATCCGACCTTTACCAAAGTCGGAAACCTGATGGTACGCGTTTCTCCTCGTTACACGAGGCATCACAACAATCACCAGGCAACGCCGGTCAACTGCTGTTTGTGTATGAGAAATCGGTTGGAAACTTTCCTCATGTCAGCACGTTGTAGGTGTCGTCACCGGCGCCAACGTTGTGTGAATGCTCTGAAAAGCTAATCATTTGCATATCACAGCATCTTCTTCCTCTCGGTTAAATTTCGCGTCTGTAGCACGTCATCTTCGTAGTGTAGCAATTTCAATGGCCAGTAGTGTATATGGTGTGATAGATAACGCTTTAGCCTCTGGCAATCCGACAAAGGGTTTCGATTTGGCGAAATCCTGGAGAACATTATCTGCCATAATATGTAGTGCTAAGATGTAGTGGCAGGGTATGAGCTGGTTTTTCGTGCCTAGGGTGTGGTCCCCTTATTTCGATTAAGAAAGCGGTAAATGTGGAAGGGTATGAACTCAGTTACAAGCACTGTGTACTGCGTACGTTGGAGGAACAGTTCGAAGACACTGCGGTTTTGTCAGCACGACAATGCACGCTGTCGGACATCTGTGAGGCAATGTTATGTGGACTGTAGCGTTCTTGAAATGGACTGGGCTGCCCGGAGTCCCGACCTGAAGTCAATGGGACACCTTTTGGGATGAGTCAGAACGTCGACTTAGCTCCAGACAGCAGTGTCCTGCATCAATACCTTCTGTGGTTTCGGCTCTTGAAAAAGAATGTGCTGCGATTCCTCCACAGACATTCAGACATCTTAGTGAAAGTGTCCCCAGCAGGGTAGAAGCCGTTATTAAAGGGGAAGGCTGGACACATGATATAGTTATGTCTGCTAACAGTTGTCCGTATGCTTTTGGTCAGATAACGTAAATACCGCAAATAAAATTTCATGTTTTATTACTTTAAAAAATATTTAAATGTTTAGGATCGTATTTGTTTTGCCTTTGTGCATTTTTACTTTTTGGATGACGAGTATTTTCACCGCTAACAGTCCCCTCTATAGCCGTCCCCCCTCCGCACCCCACTCCTCGTCTTCTCGCCACCGCCACTTCACCCACCCAGACGGGGGATGAAATAACAACAAAACTGTGCTTAGCGTACCGTTGAGCGACGAAGTCATAAGAGACTCTGTCCGGCACGATTTCACACCGGACCAAGGTGGGGAGGATAATACGTCGCGACCGTTTCAAAGGAACCGACCGTATATTTGCCGTAAACAAGCTGTGCACAACCACAGAACACACGATATGGACGGACAGGCGTGACCTGAAACCCGCAACTTCAGAAGGCAAGTACAGTGGTCTTCAGAACTGCGTTATCTCTCTTGGCTTAACCATGGATCGTTGTGTTGTGGTGGTCAGTACTAGACTCGTATTTGAGAAGAGCGGGGTTAAAATCCCCGCCTCGACTTCTGGATTTGTACATTCCTATATAGTATTTGTACATTCCTATATAGTATCACGCCAGAGGGGTCCATTAACACTCTACTTTGTCTCTCCTTTCCTTTTTATTTCCTTTACAACCGACGATTTCGAACAATTCAGATGTCAAACAGAAAATCACAAAAATTCAAGTCTACTTTGTCTATGTTCATTTGTGTCTGTAAATACAAGGAGTAAAAACGCTTACTTGCTGGACAGGGACTGGAATGCCAAAGGTTTTACATCTACATCTACATCTATACTCTGTAATCCACCTTACGGCGCGTGAGGAGCGGGGGGGGGGGGGGGGGGTGCCACGTACCACTGCTAGTCATTTCCTTTCCTATACCATTGGCAAGTACAACGACAGAAAAATGTCTAAAAACCTCCGTTCTTCTTGTTGTCTTCAGTCCTGAGACTGGTTTGATGCAGCTCTCCATGCTGCTCTATCCTGTGCAAGCTTCTTCATCTCCCAGTACCTACTGCAACCTACATCCTTCTGAATCTGCTTAGTGTATGCATCTCTTGGTCTCCCTCTACGATTTTTACCCTCCACGCTGCCCTCCAATACTAAATTGGTGATCCCTTGATACCTCAGAATATGCCCTACCAACCGATCCCTTCTTCTAGTCAAGTTGTGCCACAAATTTCTCTTCTCCCCAATTCTATTCAATACCTCCTCATTGGTTATGTGATATACCCATCTAATCTTCAGCATTCTTCTGCAGCACCACATTTCGAAAGCTTCTATTCTCTTCTTGTTGAAACTATTTATCGTCCACGCTTCACTTCAATACATGGCTACACCTCATACAAATACTTTCAGAAACGACTTCCTGACACTTAAATCTCTACTCGGTGTTAACAAATTTCTCTTCTTCAGAAACGCTTTCCTTGCCGTTTCCAGTCTACATTTTATATCCTCTCTACTTCGACCATCATCAGTTATTTTGCTCCCCAAATAACAAAACTCCTTAACTACTTTAGCGTCTCATTTCCTAAACTAATTCCCTCAGCATCACCCGATTTAATTCGACTACGTTCCATTATCTTCGTTTTGCTTTTATTCATGTTCATCTTATATCCTCCTTTCAAGACACTGTGCATTCCGTTCAGCTGCTCTTCCAGGTCCTTTGCCGTCTCTAACAGAATTACAATGTGATCGGCGAACCTCAAAGTTGTTATTTCTTCGCCATGGATTTTAATTCCTACTCCGAATTTTTCTTTTGTTTCCTTTACAGCTTGCTCAATATACAGATTGAATAACATCGGGGAGAGGCTACAACCCTGTCTCACTCCCTTCGCAACCACTGCCTCTCTTTCATGCCCCTCGACTCTTATAACTGCCATCTGGTTTCTGTACAAACTATAAATAGCCTTCTCTCCCTGTATTTTACCCCTGTCACCTTCAAAATTTGAAAGAGAGTATTCCAGTCAACATTGTCAAAAGCTTTCTCCAAGTCTACAAATGCTAGAAACGTACGATTGCCTTTCCTTAATCTATTTTCTAAGATAAGTCGTAGGGTCAGTATTGTGTCACGTGTTCCAACATTTCTACGGAATCCAAACTGAATTTCACTGAGGTCGACTTCTACCAGTTTCTCCATTCGTCTGTAAAGAATTCGTGTTAGTATTTTGCAGCCTTGGCTTATAAACTGATAGTTCGGTCATTATCACATCTGTCAACACCTGCTTTCTTTGGGATTGGAATTATTATATTCTTATTGAAGTCTGACAGTATTTCGCCTGTCTCATACATCTTGCTCACTAGACGGTAGAGTTTTGTCATGACTGGCTCTCCCAAAGCTGTCAGTAGTTCTAATGGAATGTTGTCTACTCCCGGGGCCTTGTTTCGACTTCTTCAGTCTTTCAGGGCTCTGTCAAACTCTTCACGCAGTATCATATGTCCTATTTCATCTTCATCTACATTCTCTTCCATTTCTATAATATTGTCCTCCGTATGAACCCTATTTTATCGTCTCGTATTTCGTGCTCTTTAGGCGGAATGCATGTTGGAGGCAGCAGAATCGTTTCGCAGTCAGCTTCAAATGCCGGTTCTCTAAATTTTCTCAATAGCGTTCCAAAAAATAAAGAAGGTCGCCTACCCTCCAGGGATTCCCCGTTGAGTTCTCGAGTCGTCTCCGTAGCACTTACATCTCGCTCGAACCTACCAGTAACAGATCTAGCAGCCCGCCTCTGAAGTGCTTCGATGTCTTCCATTACTCCGGCCTGGTGCCATCCTAAATACTCTAACAGTATCCAAGAATACGGCGCACTAGTGTCCTACATGCAGTCTCGCTTACACGTGAACCACCCTCTCCTAGAATTCTCCTAATAAATCGTAGTCAACCATTCACCTGTCCTGCCACAATCCTCACATGCTCGTTCCGTTCCACACAGCTTTGCAAAATTACGCCCAGATATTTAAACGAAGCGTTATTCGCTGATCGCTACTTTCCGAATCTAGCGGCCTCTCCACAACCGACGGCGACGTGACAACCGCGCCATCTGACGGAACTGTGGCCAACTAGCGCCGAGTGCCAATGCACTTAGCGGTGCGCCACGACATCTAGCGACGTCAACCGCAACTTCGTAGCCCTCGAGATGGCGCAGATCTCACCAGACAGTTTTTTTATTCAAATTACATTTGGAATCAGCAATGCGCTAAGCCACTTTAGCCAACAACGACAACTATTTACCGTTTCTGAGTCTGAACTAAATATTATCTACCCTACTTTAAACACGATTACTTAACTGTTACAGTTAGCTTTGAATATTCCAAATTGTTTCATAATACAAATTTTCATTACTTGAAAAGTAAGTTGCAGTGACATTTAAGATACCTTGTGGGATACGTCTATAATTGAACTGTTACATACCTGGACTCGGCTTATGAGAGTCAAAGTATTTGTTTGATGGGAAATCCGGGAAGCGCTTGCGCGCACATTGTTGTCGCTGGCGCCCTTCGATTGTTCGACAACTTCTTGCTCAAAATGAACTATTGTACATCATTCTTCAGGTATTGTCTTTCGTGGGAGAAGAACGTAGAGTATTTCCATATGGGCATCTCGTGTGCTGATGAAATTTAATGTACTAGCACAATTGAATTTGATGTGCTCTATTTTACTGCTGTCAAGATATTATCGATCATGAAACTATTAGGCAGAATTAAAATAATTTTACGTACTAACTTGCAGATGATAGTATATCCGGAATTAACATCATCCATGTATACCATATTTCGCTAGAAAAGTATGGTATCGCTGTCGGCTCATGGCCAAAAGTAACAGAGCCTGTAACTTTGAAACATATGAAATTTTATAGCACCGGTACTTAATTAAATTAGGTAAAAATCTTCACGTTGACCATTAGCCGGACAACATGTACACGTACTGCACCGTGCGTGATATTACGACAGCTACGATGATAAAAGGAAGGACGAAAGGTACTAAAAATTAGTTATTTACTTAAAACTTCCGAACTGATAGGCCGTAGTCGATATATAAAACTTTCCCCTGGCGTTTCATCTCCGACTCCGAGAGATATCCTCCGAGGTAAAGCGGCGAACTGCAGAGAGAACTCGAGGAAGCGCTGAATACATAGGCAGTACAGAGGGCGCCACTGTCGATCCCGTGGCGTCGGCTATGAGATTGTCTCTGGTAATGCCAACATTCTCGACTAAAAGTAACCGATCGTCACGCTTGCGATGCAACGCTGACATCCAAATTTTATCCAGTTGATCAATTTCGTCTTTCCTGTTAAAATTATTACGGTGTTTATCAATCTCAATAGCCTCTTTATACATGCGCGCATAATAATGCGAGGTTTTAGATATGACGCTCGTCTCACTGAATTTTATTTCATGATCACCTTCCTGGTAAATATGTTCCGCTACGGCCGATTTATCCGCGTGACCCACGCAGCAATTCTTCTTATGTTCAACAAGACGGGTGTCACACTTCTGTTTGTGGTACCGATGTGAACCTGTCCACAACTACAAGGCATTTTATATACCCCCGGTGTAGCCAAAGGGTGTCGTGCATCTTTTGCCGATCTTAAATATTCTTTTATCTTCCTGGTGGGTCTGAAAACAGTTTCCACCCCATACTTGCTTAACACTTTCCCAGTTCGATCTGTGACCTTACTAATGAACGGAAGAAAGATGCACGACACGCTTTGGCTACACCGGGGGTATATTTTATATTCTTTGCAGTTGTGGACAGGTTTCTATCGGTACCACAAAGAGAAGTGTGAACACCCGTCTTGTTGAACATAAGTGGAATTGCCTCCAGGGTCACACGGATAAATCGGCCGTAGCGGAACATATTTACCAGGAAGGTGCTCATGAAATAAAATTCAGCGAGACGAGCGTAATATAAAAAACCTCGCATTATTATGCACGCCTGTATAGAGAAGCAATCGAGTCTGATAAACACAGTAATAATTTAAGCACAGAAGACGGAGGTGTTAAAGTGGATAAAATTTGGAGGTCAGAGTTGCACTGCAAGCGTGATGATCGATTACTTTCAATCGAGAATGTTGGCATTACCAGAGACAGTCTGATAGCCGACGCCACGGGATCGACAGTGGCGCCCCCCCTCTGTACTGCCTATATAATCAGCGCTTCCTCGAGTTTTCTTTGCAGTTCGCCGCTTTATCTCGGAGGATGTCTCCCGCAGTCGGATACGAAACGTCGGGGAGGTTTTCATACATCGACCACGGCCTATCAGCGTGGAAATTTTAAGTGAAGACAATACCAGTCGTGAAAGCCTACATTGTATGATAAAAATGAGTTAATTCGGAATATATTAAGTTGCCTGCACATTAAAAGAAAAATATTAATCTCTTATTAATGTACAATACTACTTACGATCATAGTTCTTTTTTGCAAAGACGTACGCCTAATAACTTCTAATAGTTTGCAAAAAGCATTAACTACGATTCAGTTTAATATTCAGCAAACAAAGATATAAATTTATTAAAAGGGTTAATAACGTTTGTTTATACTTACTACCGCCTTCAAGGACGAGCTAATAGCAGTATATAAAAAGCAAATTAAATGCAGTCTAACAAAAATAAAAACAAAAAACGCACCACGCAGGAATTACCCGAATGGGACGGGAATTGGTAAATGTGATGTGCATGTACAGACAAACGAATGACTACATTGTCAGAAAAATTGGATGATTTCTTCAAGAGAAAAGAATTTACTTAACTTATCAGGGTTTGGACTCCAGTAGGGTTGTCAGCTGTACATGATATTTACACATTCAGTCATCAAATAGTACAAGCCTTAAACATCGAAATATCGCCAGTTGGATTTTTTTGTCATTTTCCCAAGGCGTTTGATTGTGCAGATCATGTTACACTCTCAAACAGTTTCAAGTTTCATAAATCGATGACTTTAACACAAATGATTGGGATCATATTGGACGATCAGAATGCAAAATGTTGTCCTAACGAACTCAAAAAGTTTCAAGTTTCATGAAACGATAACTTTAACACAAATGATTTGGATCATATGGGACGAACATTGCCAAGCTGCAAAATTTCAGTGAGTGGGGAGAAATCACAAACTGATTCCCACGGGTTTAATTTTGGGTTCAGTCCTATGCCTTTTATACGTGAATGACCTTCCATTTAACATTCAACAGGCAGACTATCTGCATACGATACTATTAATATAACAAAATTCATTGCAGAAAAAACAACGGAAGAGACTGCTAACGATGTTTTCCAAAGTATTATTACGTGCTTCTCTGACAATGAACTCTCCCTAAATTTTGAGGAAACACACTACATTCAGTTCCACTCAACCGATGGAGTCATACCAACAACTGCTGTAGCACATAAACAGGAGTCAGTAAACAGGGTAGAATGCTTAAGATTTTTGGGTGTATATATTGATGAAATTGTGAAGTGCAAGACGCATATTACAGAACTTCTCAAAAAGTACAGCTATGTTTGCTCTTCGTACAATCCCCAGTCTTGGAAACAAACGAATCAACTTCCTGAATTATTACGGATATTTCCACTCAATAATATATTTGGAATAATTTTCTAGGTAACTCAGCACGTAGCAAAAAAGGGATTGGCGCACAAAAGTGAGCAATAAGAGCAAAACATGGCGTTCACATACGATCCTCATGTAGGTACGTCTTCAAGGAGGTAGAGATTGTAACTGCACCGTCACAATACTTAAATTCGCTAATGAAATGCATCAATAATCCATCACCATTTGGGCCGGCCGCGGTGGTCTCGCGGTTCTAGGCGCGCAGTCCGGAACCGTGCGACTGCTACGGTCGCAGGTTCGAATCCTGCCTCGGGCATGGATGTGTGTGATGTCCTTAGGTTAGTTAAGTTTAAGTAGTTCTAAGTTCTAGGGGACTAATGACCACAGTAGTTGAGTCCCATAGTGCTCAGAGCCATTTGAACCATCACCATTTGAGAAGAATAATAATGTCCATAGCTACAACACCAGAGGAAAAAATAACCTTTTTTAACTATTATTAAAGCTGTAAGTGGCTAGGGAAGGAGTTCACGTATTGCCTTAAAACGTTTTGATCATTTGCCTGACACCTAACCAAGAAAATTTAAAAGCTGACATAAAATCATTTCTCCTGGACAACTCCTCCTATTCGAGACAGGAATTTCTATTTAAAGAAAAAATGTAACAGCTGTAAATAATGTTGCACTAAATACAGTGATGTTACTTCCAACTGCAGAGAATGAAATCAATAGAAATGTTCAAAAACTATAAAATAAAAAGTCAGTAGGCTTAGATGAAGTACCAATGTGTGTACTGAAACAATGCGTAGAGATTATACAAGGCCCCTTAACAAATATAATAAATGAATTCTCTACATCAGGGACATTTCCAGAGCAGTTAAAACAGGCAACAGTTGCACCTTTGCTTAAGAAAGGTAATGCAGAAGACATAGAAAATTACTGGCCCATTTCCCTGCTGTCACCATTCTCGAAAATAATAGAAGCAATTATGAAATACAGATTAATGAATAACCTGAATAAGCACAATCTTTTAAGCGAATCACATTTTGATTACCGAAGTGGCAAAAGTAGGGAGTCAGTCACAGCAGAATTCAGAAAAATTGTACTTGATGCTCTTGACAAAGATGAGTCTGTCACAGGCATATTTTTGGTATTTTTCTAAGGCCTTTGATACAGTCGACTCCAAGATTCTATTAAATAAATTAGAAGCATTAGGTTAGGTTAGGTTAGTGTTTTTTTAACGTCCCGTCGACAACGAGGTCATTAGAGACGGAGCACAAGCTCGGGTTAGGGAAGGATGGGGAAGGAAATCGGCCGTGCCCTTTCAAAGGAACCATCCCGACATTTGCCTCAAACGATTTAGGGAA
The DNA here is from genome assembly GCF_023898315.1 of Schistocerca nitens. NCBI lineage: Eukaryota > Metazoa > Arthropoda > Insecta > Orthoptera > Acrididae > Schistocerca > Schistocerca nitens. The sequence continues at coordinate 44,160,918 of NC_064622.1, forward strand.
ATCACGGAAAACCTAAATCAGGATGGCTGGAGACGGGATTGAACCGTCGTCCTCCCGAATGCGAGTCCAGTGTGCTAACCACTGCGCCACCTCGCTCGGTAGAAGCATTAGGAATAAGAGGGGTAGCTAATGACTCGTTTCGATCATACCTAGCAGATACGGTACAAAGAGTAGAGGTAACACATACTTCAAATAGATCCAAACATTTCGTAAAACACTTGTCAGAATCAAAATACATTAATATAGGGATTCCACAAGGTAGCATATTAGGACCAATACTATTCCTGATATACGTCAATGACTTTCCCAACAGTGTTATTCATGGTGAAAAAATTCTCTTCGCTGATGACAGAAACATTATAGTCACTTAGAAAACATGAGAACTCCTTGCAGAGAAAGCAAATGAAACTCTCAAGGAAGTTTACGATTGGTCAATAAGCAATGAAGTGGCTTTGAACATAAATGAAACCAATGCCATGAATTTCAGTTTGAAGAGAGAAAATGACAATGTTAAATTAAATGTAGATGGCACCTCTATAGTCTGTGTAACAAATGTAAAATTTCTAGGAATGAGGTGTGAACACACAAAAGGTACTCGCAAACAGAATATCAGCACGTTATGCCTTTTGAATCCTATCATCAGTGTGTAACATGCAGTGTCTTCTAGTTACACACTATTCATATATACACTCAATTCTTAGCTATGGCATTCTTTTTTGGGGAACAAATGCACAAAATATGGCCCATAATTTTCAAACTCCAGAAAAGAACCGTAAGAATAACCAAAAATAGTAGTCGAGCTCATTGTATGATCTGTTCAAAACACTGGGGATTGTAACTCCTCTGTGTGAATACATTTACAAGTCAGGTGTACACATCAAAAATAACATTGGTAATAACTGCACAAACAGCTCTGTCCATGACCATGGAACAAGAGCTAGACTCAACTTCCATTTACCAAGAAAAAATAAACATATAACTCAAAACAGCATTTTCTACCAAGGAATAAAACTCTACAATAAATTACTAAACGAGATTAAAGAAATTGCAAAAATACACTTATTTAAAAAGACAGCTAAAACATACGTGTTATGCAATACGGTTTATACACAGAAGAATTACTTTGATATAACAGAGTAGGGGTTTGGTAAAAAAAAAGAAATGTTGCACAAATAAATAATAACAATGCTTATAAACCATCCAACATTCCGCATAACACCTTGACACTATGTTTTTTTTTTCCTTTTCTAGAAAAACTTAACCCAAGCTGTGCATAGCACAATAGCAACACCGCTTCCTCTTTCTGAGCTCAACACCTCACGCATTATAGAGGGATGCTGACTCAGTTTTTCAGGATAGAAAATGGAAAGTTGTGGTACAGAAAATGGCCCAGAGATCACCAGTGTGTGTGTGTGTGTGTGTGTGTGTGTGTGCGTGTGCGTGTGTGTGTGTGTGTGTGTGTGTGTGTGTGTGTGTGTGTGTGTAGTGAGTGAAGTGTTATGAGACAACGTGTGTGTATAGTGTGTGCAGTGACTGATAGTGAGATGTGAGTGAAAAGTGTGGCATTACATTATTTAATAAGTTATTTGTAAAAGATTTATTGTACATCAGGAGTAAATCTAATGATTGTCTCTAACTAGAAGTCTGTAAATGTATGTGTGTACGAATCAGCTTATTTTAAATTGGTCTAAACTTGTAAATACTTTGACATGTCCTATATCCTTGTAAAAAGTGATCAACCGATGAATAAAGCTACTACTACTACTGGAAGTTGTAGTAATAGCCTGGAAAAGAACCTCATTTTGAAGAGTACTTGGTGTAGTAGGACTAAAAAATAACGAGTTCATTAATGTTAACAGTAATCATTTACACATATCCTGTAAACTGGCTCGTCCTACATTATTTGATAAAAAAAGCGTTCAAATGATCTGTGGAACATGTAACTGACTAACTAACTAGACAGAAGTGAGGAAGAGGGCTTTGTTTGCTAGTGGATACAAAGTGGTTGTCGTGAATCATTATGATTATGATGAACATGACGGTTTCTTGCAGCATATTCAAGAAACTTAGCTTTAAAAAAAATAGTGGCAGATTGACTTAATATGCGTCTGATATTAGAAGGATGGAGACTGTCTGTGACACCAAATGAGACACAATTCCATTGTTCAAAATGGTTCAAATTGCTCTGAGCATTATGCGACTTAACTTCTGAGGTCATCAGTCACCTAGAACTTAGAACTAATTAAACCTAACTAACCTAAGGACATCACACACATCCATGCCCGAGGCAGGATTCGAATCTGCGACCGTAGTGGTCGCTCGGCCCCAGACTGTAGCGCCTAGAACCGCACGGCCACTCCGGCCGGCAATACCATTTTTATTCGATATTTAGACTACTCTTTCCTGTACAATTATCAGTTAAATTCAAGTGATATAATGTTAAATTTACGGAAGGAGGAATAGATCTTACTAATCAACTGTAACGATACGAATTTTCCTTAACTCTCTTGATGTGGACAACACTTTTCTTATGAAGTGCCGGGGAGAACAGAATTTGGATTTACAGTTCGACCAGCGTATCTGACATACTACTTTGATGATCAAACTGCCCTACTTCTTCAGCTTTTGGACATAAACTACTGCTTGTACCTTCTATCATAATGTTTCCTAGACATATAGCGCCGCAATAAGTGCTTATAGAATTTACGCTTACGCCTTCACGTCTTCCCAGTGCTACACTGTACGACAGCAGAGTCTGGCGGGTTGCCACACTGTTAGGCGTGCCAGTTCAGGGGCACGGGAAGCAAAGCATAAGCTATAATCTAGACGTCCACAACTTCATCTACATTTCGCAAGTCTCCTTACGGTCTGTGGAGGAGAATACTCCTGGTAAAATTATCATTTCATCCCTTCTATGTTACACTGATGAATGGTGCGCGTGAAAAATAACCGTCGATACGCTTCCATATGAGATCCAGTTTCACTGATTTTCTCGCAGTGGTTGTTGTGCGAGAAATTTGTGGCCAGAACTAAACGTAGAGCGACTCTTCTTCGAACGCACACTCTCGGAATGTCAACACTAAAGCATCTCCACAATGCATAAAGCCTCTCCTGTAGTGTCTGCCACTGGAGTTTGTTGAGAATCTCCGAAACGTTCACGCGTCGAGTAAACGATCCCGTGACGGAGCACCCCGCTCTTTGTTGGATCTTCGTTGTCTCTTTTGTTAATCCGACCTGGTAAGAGTTACAGACTGAAGAGCAATGGGCAAGTTTCGATCTTAGAAGTGTTTTGTAAGCTACTTCTTTTGAACGAATAACATTCCTTGACTGATGGCCTTTTTAGTCTAGTCCCTTCGACCCAACAAACCACAATAACATTCCTTGAGGATCGTCTGTCATCTGCTTTATGCATCATTTGTTTCATGTGATCGTTACACTTTAGGTCACTCCTGGTGGCTACTCGTAGGTAGCTTATGGTTGTAACTGTTTCCAGCTATTTATCCCCAATAGGGTACTCGGACAGTAGTGGATCTTGAAACGTCTCAGTGGGGCCGTTCCATCAGGCTGTTGCCTCCAGTGACCTTGTGTCACCCACTTTTGTACACCGCCGGTTTGCTGATTAGGTCTTCAGCTACACCCGAAGGACTGAGTGATAGATATCAGACAAAATTTATGGTTCAAATGGCTCTGAGCACTATGGGACTTAACTTCTGAGGTCATCAGTCCCCTAGAACTTAGAACTACTTAAACCTAACTAACCTAAGGACATCACACACATCCACGCCCGAGGCAGGATCAAACCTGTGACCGTAGCGGTCGCGCGGTTCCAGACTGTAGAACCTAGACCCGCTCGGACACCCCAGACTGTGTCTGTTTGTAGCAGTAGTTCAATTTATTGTGCTCCACATTTTATATTGAAATCTGAATCCGAACATCTGCCTATCATGTCCTTTCTTTATTTTACTTTATGTGTGTCTGAATGTGAACGAATGAGTATGTTTATGTATATTTCGGAGTTTGTTGGATAGTAGTAGTTGCTTGGAGTGTCGTCTGATCGGAGCAGAATAGAAGTTGCTTGTCTTCTGCTTTGAGTACAGGATGACCAACCTAGAGTCCCTCTTACCTGAATATAGGGGTTACACTGTATGCACGGGGAATGCTTATTGTTAGGCTGGTGATGGGAACGGCTCCTCTTGTCAGTTCTGGCTGTAATCCGGGGTGGCTGGAAGCTTTCAGAACGACGCTCTTCTTATGGACAACGGTGAGTATGGTCACAGGATTAAGTAAACCTTCTGCTCAGTTAGAATATAGTGTCTAGCGCGTATTGTAGTTATTATAGGAATCGTTGAAAATATTTAAGTTCGTTCAGGTTAGATAAAGCGCCGTATTTACTTTTCCGTTCGTTTTTAGATTTTGAAGTTAATATGTTTGTTTCGGTGTTTATCTGTGAGTGAAACTTCCATTGTTCCTTTAGAACAGCGAGGTGGAATAATCACCAGTAGGGGTGTTTAGCGTCAGCTAATAATTGAAAATATCGTGTGAATATGGTGTGATTGGATCTACATGAGTATAAGCTTTTATTTTTCTGATTTTCCGTGTTTTTCTGTACGATTTGTGCGTCTGGTCCATACTTGTATCTGAACATCATGTACGTTAGTTGACAAGCCACGTGAGCTGCTCGTAGTTTGCAATCGTGTTTTTTGATTCGATTTAAATTTCAACTTTCGCATTTTGGTGGTTTATGCGAATTTGTGAGACCTGCCTTGTTCAGTGGAGAGCCATGTGTACCGTCTAACCATCCTCAGTATCCATTTTTGCCAGGTTGGTTCTCTAAAGTGTGGCTCGCCATCACTTAATCTTGTCGTGGTTTTAGTCATTTTCTCGGTGTTCTTGGTGTTTCTATTTTCTTGGAAACGTTTCAATTCGTTTAAATGTGTGTGTTAACTTGCCACGGTAAGATGTCGGCTCTGGGTTGTCGGGCGCGATTCGTTATGCTTTTGTTAACTGTTCTAAGCGGGTCAGACTTCTTTGCACATTTAGTGGTGATAAACTCCGTCTTTATATGGTCTGTCGTGTGGGTGTACGAGAGAATGTGTCCCGCACTTTATCCTCTCGCTCCCTCACCCAAGTCAGAGCTTGAAGTGCTTTATCTTATTGCATTATCTTAACGCTTTAGTGTTCAGATGCCAGGTTATAATGTCAACTGAATATCTCCCCCCCCCCCCCCCCATTTTCGTGTGTTCTTTCAATGAATAAACCTGATTCTTGAAAGTTAACCTCCTATGTCCTGTTCGCTAATTTTTAGTTATTTGAGTGTCTTTCCCAATTTTAAATAATTGTGATTTTATGCTCCTCTTATATTTTCCCTGATAGGGCTGTAACCAGATAAATTCATGAGAACAGTATGTTGAGCTAAGGAGTAATGAGTAATATTTCGAGCCATCGGAATATCAATCGCTTTTGTAAATGGTTCCAATTAATTGAATTGAAAATATTATTTCCCATTGTATTATTTATTGAACGAATGTTTGCTGGCCGCTGTGGCCGAGCGGTTCTAGGCGCTTCAGTCTGGAACCACGCGACCGCTACGGTCACAGGTTAGAATCCTGCCTCGGTCATGGATGTGTCTGATGTCCTTACGTTAGTTAGGTTTAAGTAGTTCTAAGTTCTAGGGGACTGATGACCTCCGCTGTTAAGTCCCATAGTGCTCAGATCCATTTGAACCTTTTTTTTTTTTTAACTAATGTTTGAGTTCAGTCATTCTTAAAACCTAGGAAGGGCTGAAGCTGGTGGGACCCTGCTTTATTGTCAGTTTTGTCTCTAATAGTGGCTTAACCACGCAAAGGTACGGATGTTTTCGAAGATTGCACGTGGAAACAAAAAGGCAACAAACTTACAATCTCTTCTCCTTTTTATGAACAAATATATTGCGTTTGTTTACGTCCAAGGTCGACTGCAAAAAAATGGCTCTGAGCATTAGGGGACTTAACATCTGAGGTCATCAGTCACCTAGAACTTAGAACTACTTAAACCTAACCAACCTAAGGACATCACACAAATCCATGCCCTAGGCAGGATTCGAACCTGCGACCGTAGCGGTTGCGCGGTTCCAGACTGAAGCACCTAGAGCCGCTCGGCCACAGCGGCAGTCGGTCAACTGCAAATCTCTGTTCCAATTGTCGATTCTCTGCAGGTCTTCCTGAATTACGCTACAGAATTCTGGCGTTGCTACCGTTCTAGAGACGCCAGTAAATGTTATACCCCATATCGACCAATATGTTATTAAATTTCGTTATACAGTGTAGAGAGGCTTACGCTACTGTATGAACGCAAGCAATTAGGATCGTTAGCAGTCCCCATCCCACAAAAGGACAAATGGTCACGGAGCGTGAGAATAGAGATGCAAGCAGGAGCCGTGTCGTACCGCAGCACACAGAGCAAGCGATGATTGGCATTGTGAGGCTTGCCGGCAAATGCATAACTTTGATGCTTAATACACACATCAAAAAAAGTTTTGCATCACCCCGGTTCCCAGAACTCCTGAAGATAGACATTGACTGTGGATATTGTACCAAAGACACAGTCCCTTTGACTGTTCAGAGATGTCACTAAACCCGCCCAAAGATGTAAACAACCACGCATGAGCAGCTCCTATTAGACGGAGAGTGTCCGACAGTCTATCAGTTCCAGTCATTCCACCAGGAAGAAGGTACTCGGCTCATGTTGTCTGTAGTTTAACCATGCCTAGACGGTCAATACCGCGGTTCGATCGCATCCGCATTGTTACTTTGAGCCAGGAAGGTCTCTCAACAAGGGAAGTGTTCAGGCGTCTTTGCAGTGAACCAAAGCGATGTTGTTCAGACAAAGAGGAGATACAGAGAGACAGCAACTGTCGATCCTCGCTCAGGCCGCCTAAGGGCTACAACTGCAGTGGATGACCGCTGCCTACGGATTATGGCTCGGAGGAACCCTGACAGCAACGCCACCATGTTGAATAATGCTTTTCCTGCAGGCACAGGACGTCGTGTTACGACTCAAACTGTGAGCAATGATGCATGATGCGCAACTTCACTCCAGACGTCCAATGCGAGGTCCATCTTTGCAACCACGACACCATGCAGCGCGGAACAGATGGGGCCCAGCGCCATGCAGAATGGGCCGCTCAGGATTGGCATCATGTTCTCTTCACCGATGGGTGTCGCATATGACTTTAACCAGACAATCATCGGAGACGTGTTTGGAGGCAACCCGGTTAGGCTGAACGCCTTAGATACACTGTCCAGCGAGTGCAGCAAGGTGGAGGTTCCCTGCTGTTTTGGGGTGGCGTTATGTGGGGCCGACGTACGCCGCTGGTGGTCATGGAAGACGCCGTAATTGCTGTACGATACGTGAATGCCATCCTCAGACCGACACTGCAACCATGCCGGTAGCATATTGGCGAGGCATTCGTCCTCACAGACGACAATTCGCGCCCCCATCGTTGACATCTTGTGAATGACTTCATTCAGGATAACGACATCGCTCGACTAGAGTGCCCAGCATGTTCTCCAGACATGAATCCAATTCAACATGCCTGGGATATTTTGAAAAGGGCTGTTCATGGACGACGTGACCCACCGATCACTCTGAGGAATCAACGCCAAATTGCCGTTGAGCAGTGGCACAAATGGCTCTGAGCACCATAACTTATAACTACTTAAACCTAACTAAGGACATCACACACACACATCCATGCCCGAGGCAGGATTCGAACCTGCGATCGTAGCTGTCGCGCGGTACCAGACTGTAGTGCCTAGAACCGCTCGGCCACTCCGGCCGGCCCAGAGGCACAATTTGGACCAACAGTACCTTGATGAACTAGTGGATATTATGCCACAACGAATACAGGCATGCATCAATGGAAGAGGACGTGCTACTGTGTATTAGAGGTACCGGTGTGTACAGCAATCTGGAGCACCGTCTCTGAAGGTCTCGCTGTATGGTGGGACAACATGCAATGTGTGGTTTTCATGAGCAATAAAAAGGGCGGAAGTGATGTTTATGTTCTCTATTCCAATTTTCTGTACAGGTTTCGGAACTCTCGGAACCGAGGTGATGCAAAACTTTTTTTTAGGTGTGTATTAACTATTTAAATGTTTATATACGACTTCAACTAGACAGTCGACATTATACACACTGACAGCTTCCGAACAGTGATTTCAGTAACTTCAAAATCAAGCCAACATTTCAATTAGAATGTTATTTAAGACTGTCATTAAAGCGACCAATCAGAAACGCTTCCTACGCAGGCGGACGAGAAACTCCGAAACTACCTGACTAGACTGTGTTCAACTAGGTTCATGCTAACAACATGTAATCACTGCGAGGGATATTTCATATTTTGCAAAATAAGTTAGAGTATTAGTCAGCCTCGGGAAAATTTTATCGGGCAGTCTCAGACTAGTTTTTGAAGAGGCATCACGCATGTGTAGTAAACCGAATATGTTTTCGAGCAATAGTAATTTAGTGAGTTAAAAGTGCCTCGGAAAACGTTTATATCCAAATTCACGAGTGTCTGCTTTCAGCTGCCGTAACATTCGTGCGGAGATAATTGCATACAGTGCGCTAGATATGTGGTAACTAGAATCTGCGAACTCGTACATTCAAGTATTACCGTTAACCTGCCCTAAAACCTGTTTTTTCCTTGATTTTTCTCTTAAAAAAAAAGTCGGCATCGTATAGCTTCGAGATTTCCCGCTTGCCATGCCAGCATTCACAGTGAATTGTTTGCTCGTGTAGAGGCACTGCCGGCGGAGAAGTCCGACTGGGATACTGAGACTGCTTTACAAGACACCAGGCAAGCAAACTTGTTGACGGTGAATTAGAGAACTTGCGAGTGTGCTAGACCTCCTCATTAGGAGTTGCTCAACGTAGCCCTCCACATGCAACAGTTCAAGAGGAACAATATGCGCTGGCAGTATGTGCGACATAATAACGTGTGACGGTAGGAACCCTCCTTACCTCACTCTAGTTAATTAATTAGTTAGGAAGGGGTAGGGACCGCTGCAACGTGAGTTTGACAGGTGCGAAAATCGGTTGTATGATTAAATGTTTTCATCAAATACGGAACATACAAAAATAGTAGCCTGGAAATGTTACTTTCTCTCCCCGATCTACTCTTTTTTATAACGGTTTCACTTTGCAGTGAGACGTTCTGGCGTTCGCCAGCCGCCGTGCATTCTGCCTGCCACACTCATGAGATCAGCAAAAAAAGAAAAACCTTCCCAGCGATTTCATGCCTTCAGAAAAAAATTAATGATATTTTTGCTCGTTGAAAAATCATTCACGCTGAATATAACAATCAAATGTTTCCACTGAAAAGTCCTCAAATTGATCTCAATGGGGGGTAACTGTATTTCAAGGGATCGTCTACACAATGAAAGCACAAATTAAAATAAACAAATGTGATTAAACATATTTATAAAATTTTCAGTAATGAAGGACCGCTTGTTCAGTCACGAAGTTGAGTGAGAAAAGTTAAATGGATCACTTATAATTAATGTAGTTTATTTCCTTGATGTAGAATATAGAATATAATCCGAGGTCAATGATACTCATAAAAAAGTAGAATTGTTGTATGAATGGTATAATAAGAAAAACCTAGCTTGAAACTAAAAATCATGGAATCTTGACTCCCCACGATATGCTCAAAGAGTCACAAACTTGGGTGTGGAACGCAGTTAAATCGATTATTAACAAAAACTCTGCACGAAGAATATCGATTTATCAAACAAAACAATGGATTTGTTTATTTGAATAACACCAAACTTACAATGGATAACACCCCAATTACTTATAATCGATGGAAATTAACACCAACGCAGACTGCTAGGGAACGTGTAGATGGCGTTCCAATAGGTCTGAGCAGCTCACAAAAGCGATTAAAGGTGGTGGTGGTGGTTAGTGTGGTGTCACCGCTAGACACCACACTTGCTAGGTGGTAGCTTTAAATCGGCCGCGGTCCATTAGTACATGTCGGACCCGCGTGTCGCCACTGTGTGATCGCAGACCGAGCGCCACCACACGGCAGGTCTAGAGAGACGTACGAGCACTCTCCCCAGTTGTACGGACGACATTGCTAGCGACTACACGTACGAAGCCTTTCTCTCATTTGCCGAGAGACAGTTAGAATAGCCTTCAGCTAAGTCCATGGCTACGACCTAGCAAGGCGCCATTAACCATATCTAGAGAGTCTCACTTGTATTATCAAGAGCAACGTACAACAAGAAATTAAAGTTAAGTATACTAGAAGCTCCGTTCTTTTCTTTATGAGATATGTACCACAAGGAAATTAAAGTTAAGTAAACCTAAGCTCCGTTCTTTTCTTTATAGCATTCATAAGTATCCTGTTTCAGACCTCACGCAAGACGGCGTGAGTTGACGCGTGCCCTTCCGGCTACTTCTCAGTGTGGCGTAGCGAGCTTGTTACGCCACAACAGTTAGTGTTTAACGTCCCGTCGACAACGAGGTCATTAGAGACGGAGCGCAAGCTCGGGGTAGGGAAGGATTGGGAAGGAAATCGGCCGTGCCCTTTCAAAGGAACCATCCCGGCATGTGCCTGAAACGATTTAGGGAAATCACGGAAAACCTAAATCATAATGGCTGGAGACGGGATTGAACCGTCGTCCTCCCGAATGCGAGTCCAGTGTGCTAACCACTGCGCCACCTCGCTCGGTGCGATTAAAGGAAACTGTTGAATACTAAATACAGCTCTGAATTAATACAAATGCAACGTAAGTTGCGACTTAAAGGTCACGCAAGATGTGAGCTGTTCACAGGTAAAAGGACTGATCTGCTCCGAAACTGCGACACTTAAACAGTAAACCCGTCCAAGTCTGCACACCAGCGTCTTGGCGACCGAAGAGAAGACGTCTTGGACCCATACCGCGCTCAACCCCACACTTCTCCGCTCCAGAACACCTCCTCCTAGAGGAAAGTGTCTATCACGATTGCCACAGGATTTTTCTATCCAACACAAATTGCAGAGGAGAAACAGCTAAGATTCTTGAATAGCGCCCACTGTATACTCCTTGGTTGTTTGAAGGTTGCCACGCCGATTGCCATCTCGCCGATCACTTGGTGAACCGAAAGTAGTGGTGGGCTGCTGCTGGGACTTCAATAATACGAAAAGTTCTCGTGCGGTGGAAGCACAAAATGGCGGAGTCGCACACTTGAGAGCCCTGCAGGGAGGGCAGATTTGTCACGCTTGCGAAAACTTCCGGGACTCAGCGGGAATTCCTGACCTCAAAGGGTCGACAAACAGAGACTGTCACAGGTATCCTGTGAGTTCTTGGACTTTTGCAACCTTGAGAAGGTTAGGGAAAGAGCCCTGTGTTCTGCAGCGATCAGCCCTCGCAGGCACGATGCTGACTCGACTGAGCTGTATCTCGCGTGAGGAAAATACTGTAACTTGGTTTCAACAGAACCCATATTTTCGTCAGACAGAATGGGCATATTATAAGCGAGACGGAACAGTTCAAATTCCTAGGTGTTCGGATAGATAGTAAGCTGCTGTGGAAGGCGCAATTTCAGGATCTTGTTCAGAAACTAAATGCTGCTTTATTTACCATTAGAACAGTATCTGAAATAAGTGACAGTTCAACACGAAAAGTAGTCTACTTCGCATATTTTCATACGCTTATGTCGTATGGTATTATTTTTTGGGTAATTCTTCTGATTCAAAAAGGGTATTTTTGGCTCAAAAACGGGCTGTTCGAGCTATATGTGGTGTAAGTTCGAGAACCTCTTGTCGACCCCCATTCAATAGTCTGGGAATTCTAACATTGCCCTCACAGTATATATTTTCTTTAATGTCTGTTTGTTGTTGGCAATATTAGCTTATTCCCAAGAGTTAGCACCTTTCACTCAGTTAATACTAGGCAGAGATCAAATCTGCATGTGGAATGCAGTTCCTTGGCTCTTGTGCAGAAAGGAGTGCACTATTCTGCTGTATCCACTTTCAATAAGCTACCACAAGAACTCAAAAATCTTAGCAGTAGCCCAAACACTTTTAAGTCTAAACTGAAGAGTTTCCTCGTGGCTCACTCCTTCTATTCTGTCGAGGAGCTCCTGGAAGAGCTGAAAAATTAAGCAAATTCCAGTGTTATATTGTTGATTTTCTTTATTTAAACTTACGACTTGTCGCCTGAATATGTTTCTTATATTTCATTTTATCTGTTTCTACTATCGTGTTATAATTTCATGTATTGACTCGTTCCACGACCATGGAGACTTCGTCTTCATTTGGTCCCACGGAACAATAAATAAATAATCAAATAAATAAACAGTCACCACATGTGTCCTTCTGCCAGCACAGTTAAGAAAACACAGATACTTTCAGATGGACTAGAGATCGCGTGGTGACATGTAACTGCCCAGTTATGTTACAACGTTTGAAGAAACGAGTGTGTTTGTGTTGGTGCTTTTTTTGTGCGTGTATATGAATGAGCGCGTGCGGTCGTGCAAAGTGACGGAGTCGTTGAGAGGTGAGGACGACGGAGTACTCACGCGCAGGTGTTGGCTGGGCCCGATGCCGGACAGCATCAGCAGCTGAGGGTCGTTGAGCGTTCCCGCGGACAGGATGACCTCGCGGCGGGCCCGCACCTCCCTCACGGCCGGGGCGCGGCTCTTGCGGGCCACCTGCGACAGCAACACAACACTCAAATCATGACGTCACCTCTGGTCCAAAAGTCTGCCTATCCTAGAGAGTAGACGTACTAAGTTTCCTTACGTTCTATTAGTCATTTAATCCTCCTCGTCCCACAGAGGGGCTGGCAGCGGCTCTCAGTGATAACGCAAGCGTTTGCTGTTTCATTCCTCTCAATTAATAACAACTTAAATCAGGGTTGCAATTTTCTCTGTTCCGAAGACGACACAGATAGACATTAAATAATATTATCCTCCTAGTGCAGAAATATTTCGGATTATTTTAATCTTGGCTTAACTTCTTAAAATTTATATTCGTTTTCAATAAGATGGTGATGATTGTTAGGGTAGTCACTTTTCATGAAGGAGAATGCTGTGAGCTTACATACTTTTGCTAAGACCCATTTGGCCATTGCCACCAGCTAGGTAGCGGCAACATAACAGATTTTGCAAAAGTTTCCTCAAAAGTCGCTTGTAAATTTATCCGAGCATTTAGTAACAACTATTTAGGTTGATAACAGAAAACACTGTAAATTCCGTTAGTAGGCACTTTCATAGCAGAGAAAATAGGACCCAGCAATATAACTCCGCCTCACTGTTCTGTTAGGTTAGGTTAGGTTAGGTTAGGTTAAGTTTCCTGTAGCAGCAACTGTGGAACTTCCGCCTCGTAAAGTCGGAGTCCAGTGCACTGTAATTCGTACTAGATGCCGTAGAACAAACCTCTTGTATTGAGACCTCACGCACTCTTTAAGAGCATCTAATATGTAGGGTGGGCAAAACAAAAGTAGCCCAGAAAGTATTTCATGCTCCTTCAGATAAGCAACAAACCTCACGTCACATTCGCCAGGTGCTGAAGGTGTAACTTGGATTGTCTATCTTGCATGAAATACTTTGAAAGGTGGCTACACTGAGTCACAGCGCCAGAGATTGCGCCAAAGATTATTATTCCGCCGCCTCCACTGGTGCAGTAGTAGTTCAGAGGATGTCGAGGGCAGTTGTTGTTCTGTTGGGAGAGAGAGTAGATGCTGTTCTGTTGGTGTAATGTATAGATGGAAGAAGTTGCAATTGTCAGAGTGTATTTGAGGAGATGGGCTTTTGATTTATGATGCTGGTGTAATGGAAAATTTTCGTCAATATATGATGAGGTAAAAAGGTATTGTAACGCCGGAAATGCATATCCTCCTATTTCCATCTATTGTACTATAAATTCTTTTCCTTTATTTGTTACCTGAAGATATGACATTTCTGTGTCTTTATATATTGTAATTGTTTTACTATTTGTATATATGTATATTTATGCATTTACGTCGATGTATAATTGGTTTGTTTTGTAAATATTATTTGTACTTTACGCTGGGTCTTGCCTAGGGAAACTATGCTATCGAACGAATACATCGATAGGTCGTGTGGAGAACCAAAGTGTTTAGGATCTTTGGTAGTGTGAGCTCTGTCGCGTGGAGCGCGGGCAGAGCAGAGTCTGGCTGGGGTGGTGCAGTGGAGCAGGTGTGTTGCGTGAAGCTCCCGCGAGTTGCCGCGCTTTCGGGGTTTGGCAGCATGTAATTGCGCTCGACTTGCGATGATAGTTTCTGACACGGTGTCGCGGACGGAAAGCATTAGCTGGCGCACATCAAGAGCCCGTTTCGTCTGGTGACCGTGTCGAGAAGAAGGCGCGCCAACATCCAGCTTCTGCAACAGCGACGGCCGACAATGAGTGACTGTCGCCACCTCCTCGATCGACGGCTTCAAACCTTCAATCAACCAACAAGGAAGACTGGAAGCACGCAAAGTTTTAGAACTGTATGGCAGACCTCAGCTTTTAAAAATTGTTGCATCACAAAATTACATCAACTTAGCATGAACCTTTGTTGCTCATTGCCCCAATTGCATTACTAAGCAGGGTCCCTTCCTTTTCCGAAATGAACCCTAGTGTCGTTGAAATTCAGACGCCAGCATTAAAGTGATATCATTCCATTACACTGCTTTAATTTCAAAGTTCAGTTAAGGTATTCATAGCTGGCTACAATATTTAGATTGCACAAGCACAAATTAAAGAGTGCGAGTTTTGTTAGCATATTTTAGCTTACCTGTGACTGCAGCTCAGCTTGGTACGTACTAAATGTTACTATTGTTAATTGTCCAGAATCATTTAATTCAAGTTCAAAGTTAAATCTCTTATTTCTAAATTGCGTAGATTCAAGTAACTTTTGAAATGATTGTTGAGGTAGCCCAAGACTAACCTTATTTTACTGAATTTCGTAGTGCTTCAGAAACAAATCTCACTATTAAATTCAGTCACTAAATTAACTTTCAATTTTCCGGTTTCATTAATTCTTTTGCTAAATTAAGTCAGAGTGTAGCGAAATTTATTACTTCTGACAAACATTCAGTTTTCGCACAACACGTGTCAACCTTCAGTTGCCACGCTTTTCGTGCTAATTATATGTGCATTAATCTTTCATTTTCAGTTATTATAGTAGTTGTCCATAGGACTGGCAACCGTAATTTTCCCCAAATCTCAAATATCCAATTAACGCCAATTAATTGTTAACGTAACGACCGCACATTTACTTTCTTTATTAATTTTACCCTTTTCTCAAAATTAATTTTCACCAATTTCATTTGCATTTTTCCTTTCATTTAGATGTAACCCTTTCCTCCCTCTTTACCGACAAATTAACTTCGGTGACGATTGCTTTTTCCCAAACTTCCATTAGGTGCACGCGGTTTAATTTTTCACTGTCATTAAGGTCGATAAGTGAGGGGGAGGTTACAGTATTACAGTTTTCTTTAATGACAATGCCTTTTGCTCACAGGCACAGTCAACAAGGCATCTGACTCGTGTTCATTAATTAGACTTGTAATTCTGGTTTCTATGTGCAATTATAGTATTTCTGATTTTTCAATAAGTTCATTGTAAATGGTGTTTAAAATATTTTGTCGTATTGAGAAAGAACCGAGCCAGATACATGTACGTGGAGTCACACTACCACACACAGAACAGTTACACTTGTGCTTTGTTGTTTTGTAGCTTTTATAGTTGCAGGGGACTTAATTAATCAACTGTGTTAATGGAAATTCTTTGTCATTCTTTATTTTTATTTTATGCAGTCAGATTGCGTGCTAATAATAGTGTGGTGTCACCGCCAGACACCACACTTGCTAGGTGGTAGCCTTTAAATCGGCCGCGGTCCGTTAGTATACGTCGGACCCGCGTGTCGCCACTATCAGTGATTGCAGACCGAGCGCCGCCACACGGCAGGTCTAGAGAGACTTCCTAGCATTCGCCCCAGTTGTACAACCGACTTTGCTAGCGATGGTTCGCTGACAAAATACGCTCTCATTTGCCGAGACGATAGTTAGCGTAGCCTTCAGCTACGTCAATTGCTACGACCTAGCAAGGCGCCATTACCAGTTACTATTGATACTGTGAATAATGTACCATCCAGAGCGACGTTCACCATTAATGGATTAAAGTTAAGTATTCCACCAGCTACGTCCGTTTTTTCTAAATTCTAATTTCCTTGTCCTGTTCCAGACCTCACGCCAGCCTGCGTGAGCTAAAACGCGTGCCCTTCGGCTTCCTCTAGTAACACGGTGTTGGCTCTCCTGCCAACCCACAACAAATACTCAGGGCCAACCGGTTACGAGGCTTCGTAACCGGTAATTAGGCCCCCATACAACTTTCCTTGCTACTTTTATTCCGCCTATCCTTCGCTAATCTGAGAAAACCAATAAACAGTCCTCTGGTTTCACGCCAAACTTTTCGTTTGGTTAAGTAAATGTAAATCTTCCGCAAACTATACAGTTACTATCCATGAATTATGGTTACATTACGGCCCTTCCTCTTTACTCACATACGCTACGATTAACTTCGATTAATCATTGTTACAGCTGAGCTTCAGGGAGAGCATTAGGGAACGACTGACAAGAATGGGGGAAAGAAGTACAGTAGGCCGGCCGGGGTAGCCGAGTGGTTCTAGGCGCTACAGTCTGGAACCGCGCGACCGCTACGCCTCGGGCATGGATGTGTGTGATGTCCTTAGGTTAGTTAGGTTTAAGTAGTTTTAAGTTCTAGAGGACTGATGACCCCAGAAGTTAAGTCCGATAGTGCTCAGAGCAATTTTTTGGAAATACAGTAGAAGAACAATGGGTAGCTTTGAGAGACGAAATAGTGAAGGCAGTAGAGGATCAAGTAGCTAAAAAGAAGAGGGCTAATAGAAATACTTGGGTAACAGAAGAGATACTGAATTTAACTGATGAAAGGATAAAATATAAAAATGCAGTACATGAAGCAGACAAAAAGGAATACAAACGTCTCAAAAATGAGATCGACAGAAAGTGCAAAATGGCTAAGCAGGGATGGCTAGAGGACAAATGTAAGGATGCAGAGGCATATATCACTAGGGGTTGGATAGATACTGCCTACAGGATAATTAAAGAGACCTTTGGAAAAAAGAGAACCACTTGCATGAATATCAAGAGCTCAGATGGAAACCCAGTTCTAAGCAAAGAAGGGAAAGCAGAAAGGTGGAAGGAGTATATAGAGGGTCTATACAAGGGTGATATTCTTAAGGACAAGAAATTGAAGAGAATGTAGATAAAAATGAAATAGGAGATATGATACTGCGTGAAGAGTTTGACAGAGCACTGAAAGACCTAAGTCGAAACAAGGCCCCGGGAGTAGACAATATTCCATTGGAACTACTGACAGCCTTGGGAGAGCCAGTCCTGACACACCTCTACCATCTGGTGAGCAAGATGTATGAGACAGGCGAAATACCCTCAGACTTCAAGAAGAATATAATAATTCCAATCCCGAAGAAAGCAGGTGTTGACAGACGTGAAAATGATCGAACTATTAGTTTAATAAATGGTTCAAATGGCTCTGAGCACTATGGGACTTAACTTCTAAGGTCAACAGTCCCCTAGAACGTAGAACTACTTAAACCTAACTAACCTAAGGACATCATATACATCCATGCCCGAGGCAGGATTCGAACCTGCGACCGTAGCGGTCGCGCGGTTCCAGACTGTAGCGCCTAGTACCGCTCGGCCACCACTGCCGGCTGTTAGTTTAATAAGCCACGGCTGAAAAACACTAACACAAATTCTTTACAGACGAATGGAAAAACTGGTAGAAGCCGACCTCGGGGAAGATCAGTTTGGATTCCGTAGAAATTTTGGAACACGTGAGGCAATACTGACCCTACGACATATCTTAGAAAATAGATTAAGGAATGGCAAACCTACTTTTCTAGTATTTGTAGACTTAGAGAAAGCTTTTGACAATGCTGACTGGAACACTCTCTTTCAAACTCTGAAGGTGGTAGGGGTAAAATACAGGGAGCAAAAGATTATTTACAATTTGAACAGAAACCTAATGGCAGTTATAAGAGTCCAGGGGCATGTAAGGGAAGCAGTGGTTGGGAAGGGAGTGAGACAAGGTTGTAGCCTCTCCCCGAAGTTATTCAATCTGTATATTGAGCAAACAGTAAAAGAAACAAGAAAAATTCCGAGTTGGAATTAAAATACATGGAGAAGAAATAAAAACTTTGAGGTTCACCGATGACATTGTAATTCTGTCAGAGACAGCAAAGGACCTGGAAGAGCAGCTGAACGGAATGGACAGTGTCTTGAAACGAAGATATAAGATGAACATCAATAAAAGCAAAACGAGAATAATGGAATGTAGTCGAATTAAGTCGGGTGATGCTGCGGAAATTAGATTAGGAAATGAGACGCTTAAAGTAGTAAACGAGTTTTGCTATTTGGGGAGCAAAATGACTGATGATGGTCGAAGTAGAGAGGATATAAAATGTAGACTGGCAATGGCAAGGAAAGCGTTTCTGAAGAAGAGAAATTTGTTAACATCGAGTATAGATTTCAGGCCGGCCGGAGTGGTCGAGCGGTTGAAGGCGCTACAGTTTGGAACCGTACAACCGCTACGGTCGCAGGTTCGAATCCTGCCTCGGGCATGGATGTGAGTGATGTCCTTAGGTTAGTTAGGTTTAAGTAGTTCTAAGTTCTAGGGGACTTATGACCACAGCAGTTGAGTCCCATAGTGCTCAGAGCCATTTATAGATTTAAGTGGCAGGTAGTCGTTTCTGAAAGTATTTGTATGGAGTGTAGCCATGTATGGAAGTGAAACGTGGACGATAAATAGTTTAGACAAGAAGAGAGTAGATGTTTTCGAAATGTGGTACTACAAAAAAATGGCTTCAAATGGCTCTGAGCACTATGGGACTTAACATCTGTGGTCATCAGTCCCCTATAACTTAGAACTACTTAAACCTAACTAACCTAAGGACATCACACACATCCATGCCCGAGGCAGGATTCGAACCTGCGACCGTAGCAGTCGCGCGGTTCCGGACTGAGCGCCTTAACCGCGAGACCACCGCGGCCGGCTGTGGTACTACAGAAGAATGCTGAAGATTAGATGGGTAGATCACATAACTAATGAGGAGGTATTGAATAGAATTGGAGAGAAGAGAAATTTGTGGCACAACTTGACTAGAAGAAGGGATCGGTTGGTAGGGCATATTCTGAGGCATCAAGGGCTCACCAATTTACTATTGTAGGACAGCGTGGAGGGTAAAAATCGTAGAGGGAGACCAAGAGATGAATACACTAAACAGATTCAGAAGGATGTAGGTAGAAGTAGGTACTGGGAGATGAAGAACCTCGCACAGGACAGAGTAGCATGGTGAGCTGCATCAGTCCAGTCTCTGGACTGAAGACCACAACAACAACAACAGCTCACTGCTTGATTCACGCCTGTAAGTTGGGTCAAGCACAATGTTTTCGAGGTATTCCATTTGCTAGTGCAAGTGTGCATGTTTTACCGTGGGCGGCAGGTCAGGTGTTGAAGTGTGGAAAAGTGGACCCAAAACGATTAGTCTGTACTGTAGTAGGTCACTTAGTGGTACAGTTACAACCGTGCAGGAAACATCAGGTCGTAAAGTTTGTGACGCGCTTGTGGGAAGACTCTCCGACGCAGAGGAAAATCGGCCAACACACTCATATGTGTTCATATTAAGGTACCACATGTAAAATTATCTGTATTTATACCCGTTACAACTTGTATTTATATTTGAGGTGATCATTAAGCATTGTAACTAATAAACAGATACTTCGGATAATCTTGGTTTGCTTATGTTCTGTTCATAAGCAACATGACATCGACGCACTGAAAGGCTTTTGTGTCAGTGTTATCGCCTTCACCGTACGCAAAAACAGTGTAATGCCATTTTGTAAAAATGCGCACATCTGCTAAAGCGTCTGCCAATAGCCACACCACAACAACCGCTAGAGGCTAGTGACGTCATTCCCATGGTGTCAGACAAGCCCTATATCAGAACTGCTACAGCATTAATGGCTTGTTCTTGCCACGTGTACTTTGAGGTACTACCCAACCTAAAAACATGCGACTTGTAATAACTATAATTATTAGTCTGCAAATGAAGTAAACATTGATTTAATGTTGTTCAGTACATTATACTCAGTCACGAATAAAAAAAAACCTGCACTTATACCCGTTGCTCCCTGTGTGTGAAGTCATGGAATGGCACTCTGGACAACAAACGAGTACAAGCTCAGTATATCCACGGGAGTTGTAGATTTAGGATCCTATGTTACTCACGGAGGCCCGATTTAATGCCGATTAAAATAAATAACAGGTATATCTCAGATAACATCATCAGATTACTCGAGTTATCGGCATAATAACCAGATGGTTAATACTCCGTTATTTGTCCCTAACAATCTGGCGACCGAAATTCTGAATTATTTAGTATTTTCGATAAACCATATTTATAAGTTTGCATAGAGGTAAATGCAAATAGCCTCACGACAACAACCGCTAGTGGCTAATCAAGTCATTCCCATGGTGTCAGACAAATCCCACCCCAGAACGGCTTGCTCTTGCCACATATACTTGGAGGTACTACCCAACCTAGAAACATAACTGGAACAAAGTTTGTACAAGCGCACTTGGCAGCTGGTGTCAAAGAAGGGTGTTTATCGGTGATCGGTACGACTGCATAGCTATCCATTGATACCACATTTTTTTAGTTCATTTTATTTCTTAATGCTGACTGATGATCCACGTACCATATGCCAATAATAATAATAACACGAGACACATTTGAAAATTGTTGGTAGTTTGGTCATAAAAAATTAGAATCGATAGAAAAGTGTTTTGTTGCTTGCCTACATTCCTACAACTCTATTTCGCTCTTACACTTAACCCCGTTCACTTCTAAATACTTTCATAACATTGCACTAGATTCTTAAAGAGCTCTGCGTAGCAGTTGTGACCGTCTTAGAACTGAACCAGTTGATAACAGCGTTCTCAGTTTCATCATCACCTTCAAAATATTGTCCACCAAGCCGTTGTTCGAAGCGCAAAAACCAGGTAACAGTCTCTAGATGCGAAGTTGAGACTGTAAGGTGGGTATTCCAAAGGTTCCAGTCGGAAATGCTCAAGCTTATTCTTGGCGCAGGCAGCTGTGTGTGGATGCTCATTTTGTTGGCTAGTAAGCATTTTCCGAAATACTCACTTTAAGCCCAGTTTGCGACATCCGATATGGATGGATATGAGCCTGGCACTTCTCTCTCCGTCGCACGCAATTGTAGGGTCAGTTTTAAAGAGCCGACCCCATTCTGTAACCTTTCCTTCAGTCATTACTGTAAGCTCATATATTAAGCACAAATTTTGATGAGTTTGAACAGTTGTAGGTCCTTTCGCATACAAGCACAGAATAGTAACACGTCCTCCGCAACTGGTGGGAGCAGTCAAAATGACTACTTAGACCAAATAAATTCCTCTGTGATTTCGTAAGAAATCAACAGCTGGCGTTGAGTTTCTATAACATTTACCTGAGTTGCCAGCATTTCCGTATAAGAAAAGGGTCTTCAAGTTTCGAAAATGACTTGTAACAATAATATTCCACCATCAGGCACAGATAATAATGTGGAGGGTATGCAGCCCTACAGACACCAGAGTCGGCGTGGCTGCGAGCCTAGGGCAGAGATGAGTGGCAATGGGATTGCGTGGGTTGCTCCAGCGTTGTAATGGAACCTATATACCTTGTGTGACAGCTAGTTATGAAAATTGTCCGCGATGTACCTCTCTCGAAATGTAGCACCTTCACACACTCGTGAAGAACAACTAACGCTCGTCGCTACTGAATATACAGTTTTCATGCAACTATTTCTCCAGAAATTGTGATACAGAGTAAATATGCTCTTATCCTACTTATTCGTTGGCAATGTTACATAAAATACAGAAAAGGATGAATGATGGTGGGACTGTTTGTTAGTAGAAAATATTATGTACTTCTACGCATGTCTAGGAATGTAGGCGTTGGAGGCATGGCCAAGTAGAAAATATGTGTGTTGTCGCATTATGAGCAGATTACAACCATTTATTTCACATTGGTGTCTCCTTAAAATTATCTTTGCCTTTGTCCATGTAGAGGTAATGAAACCTCTGGTCAGGAGTGCTGTAGGAAAAGCGCCAATACGACTGGACCGTCAAATAACAGATACGACTTCTCCAGCTAGATAAATTATGCTTCGGCAACACATCGATGGCTTTCTCAAGACGTGGAGCCCACCAGGAGAACGTGGGATCTGCAGAACAGACATAGGCCAGTGATGGCAGTAACGTGTTTTAGGGGCCGTTCTCTTAGTTTTTTCTGAGCCTAGAGAAACAGAAGGCAGAATCGCATCTCCAGCTTATCATTTTATTACCACCCCATTTTCATCTTATCACAATCCTACCATCAACATAATGATATAGTTTTATCTACATTTTTACAATAATCTTTTCATTATCTTACCAGTGACATTGTCGTAGCACCGTCATCCTCTTAACACGATGTCAGCTCAGTATTATCATCGTATCATTGTCGTTATTATTTATTGGTATAGTAATTTTTACTTGATGTTGATAATGACAACGGTGTAAGCAACGATTTATGATCCAGCGGAGTGCTAGGTGGGATGGAGGTATAAGGTGTCTAATCATGCTACGGTTTGTTGTAGCGACTTACCTGCACACCTACGGCGCGGCCGTTCTCCATGATGATCTTGAGGGCCCTGGTTCGCAGCCAGATGGTGAGGTTGCGTCGGCGGCGCACTTTGGACGACAAGAACGCCTTGTTGCTGGAACACCGCTGGCCAGCTCGGGTTGTGCCCTGCGGAACGAGACGACAGACCAAGACGTCAATCTCTTATCGTAGAAGGTGCGGCCGAGCGCTCACAGTTACTTCAATATAAGGCTATAAACAATCATCAGTCTTCCATCAACGCATGAAGAGTGATGTTCCACTCTGAAATCTCTAAACATATTTTCATTAGATGTGAAGTTCCCATTGCCAAACCGACCACAGTAGAGTGTAACTTTGAAGAAAAACAGTTTTGACTCTACATAGAAGAACAAACGGCTTGTCACCTGGTACAGTTCAGAGTTGAAAACTTGGTCAGGGGCACATCACATGGTCGCGTTACGTTAAGTACTACATCCAAGTACTTTCAGATGTACCTCAATTCTGACACTTGTTGCAATCTTTAGCCGCATAATTTAAGCGTAAAAAGCGTGTATAAGCAATATCAACTAGTTTTATTGGTTTGTAAAGGGCGACAAAGTGATCATTTTTCAAGATATATTCCATTCCGCCGTGATTTAATCACGTCACTCAAACGTCATGTACGAAGAACGTTGTGCAACACATTGGCGTGACCGCAAACAGAACAACAAGATCTAACTGATATTCACAAACATTGCATCCAAAACACACACTTTTACTGTGTCACTGTACGTACAGCTAAACACAATACAGCAGTTAGTTCGGACAACAAATACACGCACCATCATACTGATTCACTCAAGAAATTAATCTTCTCGCTCTGTGTTTTGAGAATAAATACGGAGTTCTCTCGAAACGCCAAGTAAGAATAATAGATAATCGATTACTGTCCAGCTTAGTTAACCACTAAGGCTGAGTCCACCTAAGTTCTCCCTTAGAGGCCAGTCCATAATTTATTGTCTATTAGCGGCAGAGTCCAACTAGGCAGTAATCGTGGGTGAGAGCGAAGGTCTCAAGCATACAGATGTGTTAGGTGCTGGCTATTGGTGTGTACCTTGGATTGCTCTGCATCTGTAACTAACTGATTGGCTAGGTAGCGGGCAGCTTCTTAAATGTACACTGAGTGGAAGGGTACTCGTTCTGTCCGTTGTGCCGTGCGTTCATACATCGCGGTCGCCGCACGTGAGACGCAACACCGAGTCTCAACGCTCCAGTGGCAGCAGCGACTCATAATCCAAAGAGCTCACAGTGGGGGCGCCTAAAGAGATGCAGCTGTCATACCGTTGGAGTCGACGGAGCCAATCTGGATGCAGCCCTACGTCGTCGCGGTCCGGAACGGCAGCAGTCTGGTGGGCCTCCTGGAGTACAGAGTAGGTGTCCTCTCAATGGCAGACGCTGCTACTGTGATAGTGTTTGCTGGAGATGAACTTTGGATACGGATCTGGACACGAGTGCTTCCGTCGAGTTGTTTCACGTTCCTTTGAGAATAAATCTTCTAAGTTGTAATTAATTCCGACTTTCCATTGGTAGTTTGCACATGAGACACAACACTCTCCTCCGGCAGGCACGTGACTGCAACAGAGAAAATATAACCCGCCGATGGTGATACAGGCACCACAATTGGCTACGCGGCGCCACGAGTTTGTCACAGAGCCTTCCACAGGATCGTCGGTTAACGTATACTAATTTACTTGTGGTGTCTCCGGCTGGTTAGTACGAGGGCTGTCCAGAAAGTAAGTTACGATCGGTCGCGAAATGGAAACGACTATGAAAATCCGATAAAGCTTTGCAAAGATGTGTTGGGCAGTGTCTCTAGTATGACTCTAGGTAGAATTATGTCGCTCTTGTCATTCCTGAGCTCTTAGCGAGCGCGTAAAGATGTTATAGAAAATAGTATCCCCCGCCAAGTACGAGGGCCTGGTGAGAATTTTCCCCTGAAGCTATGCAACCAACATTACATAACTGTCGTGCGGTTTCTTCTTCAAGACAATTCTCAGCCTCATTCTGCAGGGGCAATGAAGATGTCCCTGCATCGTTTCAATTGGAAATGTTTGGTTACCCACAATACAGCCCGTAATTGTCTCCCACTGACTTTCATCTCTGCTCAAACGAACCGCTGGCTATGAAGACAACATTTTGGCACAGACAACGAGCTTTAGGCCAGCGTAGAGAATTGGCGGAAAGCACTGGCGGCTGCCTTCTATGATGAGGGTATTGGAAAGTTGGTACAACGCTACGACGAATGTCTGAGTCAGAACGGCGACTACGTAGAGAAGTAGCTGAAAGGTGTAGCTAACTGTTACAAATGAAACATTTCTGATTTTCACTGTGATTTTCATTTCGCGATCAATCGTAACTTACTTTCTGGACAGCCCTCGTATTTACTGCTGCCGTACGCTAGCAAGTGTCATTATTTTGAAGGTTCACGCCTGTTGGTGCGGCAACCCGTCAGCCTCAGATGTGACGCCCTAAGATATTCAACACAGCAACTTGTGTTTTTTGGAAATATGGATCTGTAAACACTGCACGTGTGACTTTATACTGTTTAAAGCAAATGTTTACCTTTTAGCCAGATATTACCTTCATTACGACTAGCGAATCTCCTCATCAAAACTGTCGGTTACATGGTATTATTTCTTCAGCTGTTGCACAAATATTTGTTAAAATTCAGACGTCGATTGCGCATAAATACAGATGTTTGCAGATAAAAACCATTACGGTTAGCAGAACAGACACATCTCCACAATTTAAACTCAGTGTCAATCAGTTTTAGGCGTTCGAGCTGAAGTACATCTGTTGTCTGCCGTAATAACTGCACTACTGGACATTAAAATTGCTACACCACGAAGATGACGTGCTACAGACGCGAAATTTGACCGACAGGAAGAAGATGCTGTGATATGCAAATCATTAGCTTTTCAGAGCATTCACACAAGGTTGGCGCCGGTGACGACACCTACAACGTGCTGACACGAGGAAAGTTACCAACCGATTTCTCATACACAAACAGCAGTTGACCGGCGTTGCGTGATGAGACGTTGTAGTGATGCCTCGTGTAAGGAGGAGAAATGCATACCATCACGTATCAGACTTTTACAAAGCTCGGATTGTAGCCTATCGCGATTGCGTTTTATCGTATCGCGACATTGCTGCTCGCATTGGTCGAGATCCAATGACTGTTAGCAGAATATGGAATCGGTGGGTTCAGGAGGGTAATACGGAACGCCGTGCTGGATCCCAACGGCCTCGTATCACTAGCAGTCGAGATGACACGCATCTTATCCGCATGGCTGCAAGGGATCGTGCAGCCACGTCTCGATTCCTGAGTCAACAGATGGGGACGTTAGCAAGACAACAACCATCTGCACGAACAGTCAGACGACGTTTACAGCAGCATGGACTATCAGCTCGAAGACCATGGCTGCGGTTGCCCTTGACGCTGCATCACAGACAGGAGCGCCTGTGATGGTGTACTCAACGACGAACCTGGGTGCACGAATGGAAAAATGCCATTTTTTCGGATGAATCCAGGTTATGTTTACAGCATCATGGTGGTCGCATCCGTGTTTGGCGACATCGCGATGAACGCACGTTGGAAGCGTGTATTCGTCATCGCCATACTGGCGTATCACCCGGCGTGATGATATGGGGTGCCATTGGTTACACGTCTCAGTCACCTGTTCTTCGCATTGACGGCACTTTGAACAGTGGACGTTACATTGCAGATGTGTTACGAGCTGTGGCTCTACCCTTCAGTCGATCCCTGCGAAACCCTACATTTCAGGAGGATAATGCACGACCGCATGTTGCAGGTCCTGTACGGGCCTTTCTGGATACAGAAAATGTTCGACTGCTGCCCTGGCCAGCATATTCTCCAAATCTCTTACCAACTGAAAACGTCTGGTCAATGGTTGGCCGAGCAACTGGCTCGTCACAATACGCCAATCACTACTCTTGATGAACTGTGGTATCGTGTTGAAGCTGCATGGGCAGCTGTACCTGTACACGCCATCCAAGCTCTGTTGACTCAACGCCCAGGAGTATCAAGGCCGTTATTACGGCCAGAGGTGGTTGTTCTGGGTACTGATTTCTCAGGATCTATGCACCAAAATTGCGTAAAAATGTAATGACATGTCAGTTGTAGTGTAATATATTTGTCCAATGAATACCCGTTTATCATCTGCATTTCTTCTTGGTGTAGCAATTTTAATGGCCAGTAGTGTACATACAGGACAGGACCCTGATATAAGCTGGCTGGCAAAAAGTTGCAGCACCCAGAAGGGAAGGAGGAAACGATACGGAATTTCATGAATATGTGATGTTGTTTCAGTAATTACGAAAGTGATTACAAGATCAAGTTAAATTTAAAAGAACTTGGTAGTGTGAGCCCACTTATTAGAGTTGCTGCATCAACTCTGGCCTGGATGCCTGCATTTACTCAGTTGGGAATAGCGTCATAAAGCTGTTGTGTTATCTCCTGCGGCAAAGTGGCTCACAACTGTTCAAAAAATTGCTCTAAGCACTATGGGACTTAACAACGGAGGTCATCAGTCCCCTAGACTTACAACTACTTAAACCTAACTAACCTAAGGTCATCGCACACATCCATGCCCGAGGCAGGATTCGAATCTGCGACCGTAGCAGCAGCGCGGTTCCGAACTGAAGCGCCTAGAACCGCTCGGCCACAGCGGCCGGCTCTCACAACTGTTGTACCTGGATACTGGCTCTGGGACAGCGTTGACGTCTGAGCTCGTCCCATAGGTGTTCTATAGGGGACACATTTGAGGATCTTGCTGATCACCGAAGTAACCCAGCATCAGCGAGATGCCATGTGTGGACGAGTTTTGTTCTGTTAAGAAAATGCACCACTATACCGTCGCGGGAGAAGAGTCACCTGAGGACGCAGGTTCTCCTTTGCGTGCCATTGTGCCATTACAGTTCCGTCAGTCGCTACTAGCCATAACCTAAAGTCATACTCGATGTCACCCCACCCAATAAAGCCAGAAGTAACACTGTTGTGCCTCTACAAAGCATTGGCAATATAAACCTTTCCCCAGTCCGCCACCATATTCTGTGAGAATAGTCATCCAGGATAGCGCAGAACCACGATTCATCGCTGAACACTTTGAGATGCTATTCATCAGCAGTCCGTTCTTCAAAGTCATGGCACCTTTCCAAACCAAACGCAGCCGTTTGTGTTGTGGTATTAACGGCAGGCTGGTCATGGGACGGTAATTCCCTAATCCTGCTGCTGCTAGTCTGCAAGCAATGACTCGTGTTGCCACACAGTGCTGGAGGCAATTACTTGCTGTCAGATGGCAGGCACAGATGTGCTGGGTGCACAATACGTCGATCTAGCCTTATGGTGGGCATACGTGGTCGACCGGAACGTTGACGAGTACCACCATCCTCAAGTTCAAATGCTGCCCCCGTAGAGAATTTCAAGTGCTATGACCGCCACAGCAGGCTAGCCTTCCCTCTAGCAACACAAGTTGCAAGGAGCAGCATAAACGCCAGGCGGAGCAATGTCACTAGCAGTTCGAGAGCCCTGCAGCATAGCTCGTCAGCATAGCCGACAGAGGTGGCGCAGTGTTTAGCACACTGGACTTGCATTCGGGAGAACGACGGTTCAAACCCGCATATGGCCATCCTGATTTCGGTTTCCCGTTATTTCCCTAAATCACTTCAGGTAAATGCTATTATGGTTCCTGTTAAAGGGTTTCGGCCAGTTTCCCTCCTCATCCTTCCCTAATCCGATGGAACCGATGACCTTGTTCTCTGGACCCCTCCACCCCCCCCCCCCCACACACACACACAAACCAATCAAACAAACAACCAACCGTCTCCAGCATTACAGGAGCCATGTTAAACGACAGCTATAACACAAAACACATAGTGCGCGGTTTATATCTCTGTTCAACCAGGATACATGCACCGTTCCGTGACTTAAGGTGCGGTTCCACTTCCATCGAGTTCAGAAACTGCATCGCAGTGTGCATGCCTTGGATGATGGACCAGTTCGCCGAAAGAATCATGACGAAGGTCGACGACGAGTCTTACGTCAGATCAGCCCATCGACAACGCAAGACATCGCCACGGAGCAGCATCTACGCCGGAATGGGGATAGTGTATTCACTGGTCTGGACTCAGAATCTAAATGGAACACTGGCACAGCGTAGGGGTATTGGCACAGTGATCACAGGAAAGTCGATTGGTTGTGTTACTGAATAATACAGTGTTGTGGACAAATACAATTGCAGATATCTGCGTAATTGTAATATTTATGTGCCTACGGGGCTGATACTGTTTGTTCAGAGTATCGCACTTGCTCGCACAGATATATTAGCAGCATCTTGTAGACTGTGGTCAAAGCACAGAGGTCACAGTAGCCATACGATTGCTGGGAAATGAAGTTACAACAGCACGCAAATGACATGACATATATTATATTTAAAGTGTAATTTTGTAGATGAGTTGTCAGGTTAGGTCGAGTAACGTCTGAGTAATGTAGAGGGCTTTCAAATGTGACATGTATCACGTTTTGTATACGGGGCATTCAAAAATAAACGAGCCGGAGGCATAATTACATAAACTAGTACCTGTATGTTGAAGTATTGACCCTGGCTGTTGAGACACTTGTCCCACTGTGACACAAGGTGGTGAACGGCTGTCTCATAAAATTCCCGGGGCTGCGATGTTAACCAGTTCCGCCCATACAGCTGGACGTCGCCGACCACACGAGTGCAGGAAAGGGTATGCTGACGTTCTTCTTTGACCAAGATGGGCCCCTTCTGATTCATTTCCTGCAGCACGGGATAACAGTGAATGCCCAGCGTTACTCGCAAACCTTGACTACCCTTCGCCAAGCGATCAAATCAAAATGAGCAGGCAATCTCACCTGTGGGGTCATTCTGATCCACGACAATGGAAAGCCTCATACAGTCAACACAGTCGCGGTATTCCTGCAGAAATTCAAATGGGAGGTTTTCAGCCACCCTCCTTACGGTCCTGACCTCTATCCCTGTGATTACTCCATTGTTGGTCCCCTTAAAAAGGCTCTGAGGGGCAAACGATTCACCTCGGACGACGACGTCCAGTTGTACATGCGGAACTGGTTAACATCGCAGCCCCGGTAATTTTATGAGACAGCCGTTAACCACCTTGTGTTACAGTGGGGCAAGTGTCTCAACAGTCAGGGTCAATACTTCTAAGATATAGGTACTGGTTTCTGTAATTATGCCTCCGGGTCGTTTCTTTTTAACGTCCCTTATACATGCAGTGAATAGCAGTTTCCCGCGATAAAACGTATTTTGGATTATACGCAGTATCAGGTCCGCATTAACCCCTATAATCGGAATCTTGCCGTATTATACGTCTGTCTCTGTGCAGTTTGTTTCACTCACCCGTTTCTTACTTGACAGTGTGAGGATATAATGTCACCTCTATGAACTGGAAACCTTGACTTGGGTATGAGGTGGTGTCCCACAGCGGGTATGCCAAATGAAGTATGTCTTATGTGGGTATGACCTCACCTCTATTAACTGGAAGCCGTGGTTATGAACTGAGGTAGTATCCCACATTGGGTGCCCTGCATGAAACTTATGTGGGTATGAGCTCATCTCTATTAATTGGAAGCCGTGGTTGCGTGCGTGAGGTGGCAGGTATCCCAGAAGGAACATGTCTTATGTGGCTATGAGCTCACTTCTATTAACTGGAAGCCGTGGTTGGGGTCTGAGGTAGTGTCTCACAGTGCATACCCCAGGTGAAACATGTCCTATGTACGTACGAGCTCATTTCTATGAACTGGAAGCCGTGGTACCGGGCGTGAAGTGGCAGATACCCCAGATGGAACATCTCTTATGTGGATATGAGTTCACTTCTGTGCACTGGAAGTTGTGTTTGGGATGTGGGGTAGTGTCCCACAGTGGTTACTCCACGTGAAACATATCTTATGTGGATATGAGCTCACCTCTATGAACTGGAAGCCGTGGTTGGGGTCTGAGGTGGTGTCCCTCAGCGGGTACCCCAGGTAGGCGGCCGCCTCCAGGAACGCCCTGGAGAGCGGCGTGTGGTAGGGCGCCTCCCCCACCGTCAACGGGCCGCCCGTCGAGTGGTAGGGGCTGGCCGCCAGCACGGGGTTCCGCTGGTCCTCAGACTGCGACACACACACACACACTTAAAACATGGCTAATGCGAGTACAAGTTCACCTCTACTAAATCCAGCTTCGGATATACTGCCACAAATACTTGAACAACACAAAAGTACAGTCCGATGAAGGTACAATTCTGTATGCATTGGCGTGTATATAAATAAGTCCGGTTACAATGATCTGTGATGCCTGGAACTGCCAAGAGAGTACATTAGTGATGTCACCATGTTGTCTAGCAGTGTGAAAAATGGCTGTCATATGACTGGTGATGGACGTGGGCAGACTAGCAGTGGTACAAGCATATCACTCTTTGGCCAAAAAATTAAACGGCGAAACATTCACTTATTTGTTAAATAAATGATTTTCATTTATTCTTTCTTTCACTGCCATGTCCCGCGCTGACACAGGGTCGGCACAGGAACGGATTTGGCAAGGTTAGTGGAAAGGGGTGGCTAGGTTCCCTTTCTGCCGTCATCCCGTACCCCCCGGGACGGAATTAGTGTACACCTGCTGTCTGCGTCTAGTGTAATTCATGGAATAGTGCGAGGGTGTGCAGATGTCTGTGAGTCGTGTAACTGAGGCGGAACGCGGGGACCAGCCCGGTATTCGCCCAGCGGGATGTGGAAAACCGCCTAAAAACCGCATCCAGGCTGGCCGGCACACCGACCGACAACGGTAATCCGCCGGACGGATTCGATCCGGGGCCGGTGCACCTACCAGAGTCCAGGAAGCAGCGCATTAGCGCTCTCGCCTAACCTGGCGGGTCAAATGATTTTCATTTATGGCATTAAGTAAAATTAAATTGTATTCTTTCTTCGTTTTTAATTGAGAACAAACACCAAAAGTAAACTCGAAAAATTTATGCTTGCACGTGATGATCTTAAAATGAATATTATTTATTCGCCAAACTTCGATGGACCTGCACTGTGATGAAAATTTAAAGGAGCGAAACACTTAGCTTTCTTGCAGAGTGTACGTTTAGCCCGCTGACTTACTAATATTTTTCCTCTAGCCGACCCTATATTTACTACTTAAATTTAAATAAATCAGCATAGTTCGTCTTAGATACTTTTCTCAAAATAAGGTATCTCTTTATAGGAATTCTTTATAAATCTACCCTTACTGTTTATTGAAGTGATGAGCAGTGTAAAGATAATACTCCTTTTGAAGTTGTTGTTGATATGGTATTCCTGAACAAGAGAGACATGTGCAACGCCACTAGACATTTCTCACATTCATACCGTACATCAGTTTTCTTCTTCCCTGCATTACACAATGCACAATTTCTGGAGGGTATTTTCTTGAGGGGACTGGCGGAGATAAACCTAACAAAACATGAAAACGATTGCTTATAATTCGCAAAATATCGAAAGAAATACACTCTAAGGTTCGAACGCCTTCTCCTAAAATAACGCGGCATGACCAGTCTGTATCGATGCTGCTGCACTTGCGGTTGCTCGATTAGTGACGCCGTCTTACTAGAAACGTCACATATATAGCTGCCAGTCATCAGACTGCAACTTCCAGCCGCCAGTAACGAGCCGAGTCCCTTATCAACTTCTCAAGGTCAAATAAGGAAAGGACAGGTGCTTTATTTCAGTTTCTATAGTAATGTGTCACATCACCAACAACTTTAATCTTGGCACAATTCAGTGCACCTTTAACCCATACGGACGCAGACTCTGATTCATTTACTTTACGACGATTCCTCGTTCTAAACCAATGGCATTGTAGACATATAATAAGAAGTACCACGATCTCTGTTATACATTTCACACATCTGAAATTTACGATAAGCAATAACGTCTCGGCTGTTAAAAGTCTCCAGCCCCGACACATTCTCCACTTTACCACCGCGTACTAGAGCCTGTAAGGGGCCTCTTACGTGAGGAAGACATTTTTACCAGTTTTAATAAATTATTGTCTCTCATTAATGTATTCACGTCAGTTAGGAAGTGCTATAGTCCGTAGCGGGCCATGAGTCGGAGAGCATTTCGCACGCTGGCTGGCTAGGTGACGATGCGACCATATGTCGCGCGTAGTGAGGTGGGGCTCGGCGCTGGACCGTAGGAACAAGCGACAGCCTGGGAAATATACATGACGGGAAGTACCGCCATCTTGGCGCCAAAGTCACCAATTTTGTTTATTTATATTTAATAATTAAAGTCATTTGTGACAACATGAATACTAGGAGGAGCCTCTGGATGTTTAAAACTATTTATCATAATTTTGCCTCGTTAAAATTCACACCCGTTCATTAACAAATGCATATCTACCGGAAATCCACGAACTGTGACGAAACTAGTAAGAGGTACGGACTGCGCGCCAAGGTCGGCAGTCGGCGTTAAGAGCTCTTCCTGTATTGTTCGATGGTAGCCATGCTCTCGGTTACGAGTAGTTTGTGACATGAGTGTTTCATTATTGATCTAATAGGAATAAAAGTGATATTTCGGCATTCTGAATGTTAATTTCGAGTAAATAGATACCCCAAAGTTGATCGACAGCAATTTCAGATAATTAGCTTCCACCGACAGAGACATCCAATGCGCCATTGAAGAATCTGCACGGGACGACATTTACGAGAGCTGCACCGCGCACAGGTAGGAGGAAATCCGACGACACGACCCACCAAGGCGGATCAAGGAAGGTCCGATGTACACTCGTAGATTCTGGGTGGAAATGCTGACCAGTCATACTGTACGTGACATATACCACCCTCTACAGACTCGCGGCTAAGCTGAGTAATAACAATATCAGTCTAGAAGCGAGGGGATCTTGCAAGCCACAGTATTCCAACCATTACCATGTGCACTAGCAGGGCTGGAGACTTTTAACAGCCGAGAAGTTATTGCTTATCGTACATTTCAGATGTGTGAAGTGTATAACAGAGATCGTGGTACTTCTTATTATATGTCAACAATGCCATTGGATCTTAGGACGAGGAATCGTCGTAAAGTAAATTAATCAGAGTCTGTGTCCTTATGGGTTAAAGGTGCACTGACCTGTGCCGAGATTAAAGTTGTTGGTGATGTGACACATTACTATAGAAACTGAAATAAAGCACCTGTCCTTTCCTTATTTGATCTTGAGAAAATAAAAAAATAATAATAAATATTACACGACAGCAAAAAAGAAACGTATTGGGTCATGGTAAATGACCCATCCCAAGTCATCCAGATCCTCATTCAACAACAGACACTGAGGCCTCAGAGGGGGAACCATGCCAATAGGGGGAGCTGTGCTCCCATCTTTGATTATATTTATATAAAAATTCATTTGTTGCCAGTTGCTACGATATATATCTTCGGTATGCTAGTGTACTATGTGCAGCGTTCTCCTAAAATAAAGAGGCATAACTAGTCTGTTACACCACTAAACAGATCCGTTTCTCAGCATTCCTAAGAGATTTGACACGTCATACCATCTACTGTCTGAGAAAAAGAAACAGTAAGTAAAAGCCATAGCTGTCGCGGCCGTCTCACGGCCGCCAATGTGATAACCGACTTGTACCTACGGCCGGCTGTGAGCCAGCTATATAAGCCAGCGGGTTAAGCAGAGCGATCCTACGAGTTGTGACAGTGGAGAGGAAGGATTGGTGTTGGCATAGACAGTGGGGTACTTAAAGGGAGTGGCAAACTGGAGTCTGTAAGGCCATAAAATCAAGAGGAAGGGATAGAGAATAATGGGGAGAGAAGGGTGAAAGGAGGAACGCTGATGGTGGCGTGAGACAGGGAGCGAAGAGAATTCATATGATTTGTAGAAATGGAGGCGGTTTTCATTGGGAGAGGAGTCGATTGCGATTGATCAGTCGGACAAGATGTGGAATGTGTGTGTGTGTGTGTGGGAGAGGGGGGGGGATGGTTCTACACCTACATCTACAGGGTGATACACGGGAGACGGACGGTTTTAAATGAAATAATACTCAGCCAACTTTAAAAGTAATGCATGTTTACTTAAACCAAATCAAAGCTCATTATTTGCCATTTTAGTTAACGAAGTTATTTGTGAAAAATAATGTTGTCAAGGTGATGTCCATCATTTCGAATGCAGGACTCAAGTCTCTTCTCAAAATCCTCCATCACACGGACTAAAATCTCTGCAGGGATGGCAGCAATTTCTTGAATGATTGCATTCTTCAACTGGTCCTAATTTCGTGGTTTGTGGTTATAGACACAGTTCTTAAGGTACCCCCACAGAAAAAAATCACATACTGACGAGTTGGGACACCTGGAACGACAAGGAACATTGCCAAAACGTGAGATAATCTGGCCAGGAAACATGTGTCTTAGAACTGTCATTGAAGTGCTTGCGGTGTGCGATGTTGCCCCATGCTGCTGGAACCAAACGCGTTTTAAAGGGATTCGTCGTCTTCTTAGTTCTGATTTCAAGAATGTTTCAAGCATACGAATGTAAGGAACAGTAACTGTGGCCCCGTTCTCTTCAAAAAATTAGGTCTAATAATGCCAACAGAGCCAAGAGCACACCAGACTGTTACTTTTCCTGAGTGTAGAGGACGGTGGTGGATAAGGTGTGGATGCTCTGGAGCCCAGTAACGTAGGTTTTGCTTATTCACGGTCCCGTTTAAATGAAAATGAGCTTCATCGTTCATCAATGAAATTTCGTTTTCATTCGATCCCAAAATCACTTGCATTCTGTAAGCGAGGTCTTCTCGTACAGCAAAATCAGTTTCCTTAAGTTGTTGGCTAATGAGCATTTTGTAGGGATGGAATTTTAATTCTTTATGCAAAATTCGTCTAACCGATTCACAATTGATTCGTAACTCACTAGCGTGACGTCTAGCTGGCCGTCCTGGGCTTCTGACTGCCGCTTTCCTTACCCTTTCAACATTTTCCGGTGTCGTTAATCCGCGTCTCGGGCCAGGATGTTTCTTATCCAGTACGTTTCCAGTTGATGTGAAGTTTTCTACCCATCTGAGGATTGTGTTACGGCTCGAAACAGCTCCACGTCGACACACATTAAACCGCGCACGAAACAATCGCTGCGTAGCAATAATAGACTCACCACTTTTCACGAAACATTCGACGTTGCAAGTCCCACTGCTCCGTAGTGACTGAGTAAATGAAATGGCGTCTTGTGTGGATCAGAACTATCCCCACCACGACCACGTCCCACCACCGCGGACTCAGTACTACGCAGCTCAAAACCGTCCGTCTCCCGTGCGTCACCCTGTACATCTACATCCATACTCCGCAAGCCACCTGACGGTGTGTGGCGGAGGGTACCTTAAGTACCTCTATCGGTTCCCCCTTCTCTTCCAGTCTCATATTGTTCGTGGAAAGAAAGATTGTCGGTATGCCTCTGTGTGGGCTCTAATCTCTCTGATTTTATCCTCATGGTCTCTTCGCGAGATGCACGTATGAGGGAGCAATATACTGCTTGACTCCTCGGTGAAGGTATGTTCTCGAAATTTCAACAATAGCCCGTACCGAGCTACTGAGCGTCTCTCCTGCAAAGTCTTCCACTGGAGTTTATCTATCATCTCCGTAACGCTTTCGCGATTACTGAATGATCCTGTAACGAAGCGCGCTGCTCTCCGTTGGATCTTCTCTAAACCCTATCTGGTACGGATCCCACACTGGTGAGAAGTATTCAAGCAGTGGGCGAACAAGTGTACTGTAACCTACTTCCTTTGTTTTCGGACTGCATTTCCTTAGGATTGTTCCAGTGAATCTCAGGCTGGCATCTGCTTTACCGACAATTAATTTTATATGGGCATTCCATTTTAAATCACTCCTAATGCCTACTCCCAGACAAATTATGGAATTCACTGCTTCCAGTTGCTGACCTGCTGTATTGTAGCTAAATGATAAAGGATCTTTCTTTCTATGTATTCGCAGCACATTAGACTTGTCGACATTGAGATTCAGTTGCCATTCCCTGCACCATGCGTCAATTCGTAGCAGATCCTCCTGCATTTCAGTACAATTTTCCATTGTTACAACCTCTCGACATACTACAGCATCTTCCGCAAAAAGCCTCAGTGAACTTCCGATATTATTCACAAGGTCATTTATGTATATAGTGAATATCAACGGTCCTACAACACTACCCTGCGGCACACTTGAAATCACTCTTACTTCGGAAAACTTCTCTCCATTGAGAATGACATGCTGCGTCCTGTTATCTGAAAGGGAGGGAGGTGGCGGTTTAGATGCGACAGCGTACCAGGATTTGATATTAGTGGGTAAGTAATAATGACTGTTGGAGTCTGTTTTTGGGGGACAGTATAAGACATAGGGAGATATTCAATATTTGTGAGGAGGGGTGATACAGGATTGGATCCATGTGGGGCTGGTAGACATGGTTTCAATAGTGAGGTTTTATTCAGGCATCGTGTGTTGTAAGTCTTCAAGGTCATTCACTAAAATTCACCAAGAAAGTACGGTAACTGAAATGAAAAGTATTCCCGCAACAGGTGCCAATTTGAACCACGTTACGCAGCGACGCGACAATCAGTTGGGTGTTTACCTTTTTGAAGTAGTGCAGCACCTGGCCGTAGCCCCAGCCCGGGTTGCCGAGCGCCTCCC
Organism: Schistocerca nitens; assembly: GCF_023898315.1. Lineage (NCBI taxonomy): Eukaryota > Metazoa > Arthropoda > Insecta > Orthoptera > Acrididae > Schistocerca > Schistocerca nitens. The sequence continues at coordinate 44,198,394 of NC_064622.1, forward strand.
AGAGGTCGTAGTCCCTGCGCGAGCCGCGCGTGTACAGCATGTAGTTTATGACGGAGGTGCCACCCAGCACCTTGCCCCGGGGCCAGATGCAGCGCTGGTCTCGCAGACCCAGGCACGCGCCCGGCGACCGCTCCGTGCGGTAGCCCCAGTTCCACGCCGTCGGGATCGTGTACGACACCAGCATCGGCACCTGCACCAACCAACCAACCACCACATCACTCTCCCCTCTCACTACACCGGCACCCGGGATCAAATGGTTCAAATGGCTCTGAGCACTATGGGACAACATCTGAGGTCATCAGTCCCCTAGAACTTAGAACTACTTAAACCTAACTAACCTAAGGACATCACACACATCCATGCCCGAGGCAGCATTCGAAACAGCGACCGTAGCGGTCGCGCGGTTGCAGACTGTAGCGCCTAGAACACGCAGAATCCACTGAGTGTTTCAGGTCACGTCTACCTACGTGGTGTCTCAGTCCTGTGCACGCTGTAGAGGATCCTCAACTCAGAAGACGCATCTTAAAACTGCCAAAAGCTGTTTGTAACAAATATGCCGGAGAAAACAGCGCGCATAACCGTGGTTTGGTGGTGGGAGGGGGGCGGGGTGTCTTGTTGCTCGGTTCCTATTTGAGCTATGAATGTGGTGTAAAAAGTTTTGATATAGCCCGGAACAGTGGCCGTTCACAGAGATCATTCGAACATCTGTTTTACTGTAGATATGTTACGGTTTATTAAGCAAGCTTTGAACGACGAACCGAAGCTGGTGCCAAGGCAGACAGGGCGTATTGATTAATTCCTTTTGCAAAAGGTGTTAATTGGGCCGAAATTAATACTCAGCTAATGGCACCATCTGTATTTGTCCCGTTCGGATTTTGCGTGCAAAACACTCACCCTCGTTCGGATTGTACATAAAAAATTCAGTGACAAATAAATATCAGTTTAAAAAGAGCCTGAAAGACTTACTAATGGCCAACTCCTTCCACTCCATTGACGAATGTTTTAATAGAAACAAACGATGTATTGTATATACCCATACTATTAGTATTGTTATTTCAGCTTAACAAATTGACATGTTCCACATCTTCGAGGATCTCCTCAGCACGGATCTATGGAACGAAAAACTAATCTCATCTAACCTAATCTAACGTGCAAAAACAGTGACCATGAAATAAATCTGGACTGGAGCGAGACTGATTGTCCAAACTTGGTCCTCGGTGCTTCGGACCTCGGTCTGACAAAGGATTCAACTGTTTGAAAAGACCTTGCTTCGTTTAGGTCTCACGTGGAAAAACACGTTTTTCTTGGAGATTTTTGAAGCGTGCCAGTTCTACACTTCAGTCGGTTCAAACTTTGCATTAAGGTAAATAAATGTATTAAAGTCAAACGATTTTTTAAAATCCAATTATCTTTAGTCATTGTCAGGATACGATGATTTAAAATCGAGCTAAATGTACCACGTAAAATTCGTTCTGCTGTGAATTCCATGAGTAGAAACGGTTTAAAATGATTCAAATAAATAAAAATGCATATTTACGATAAAACTGCAAGCTAGCTTTAAAAAATGTAGCTTCATTGGGATTTTACCTGATAAAAACACGTTCTTTGTTAGCTTTTTAACGCGCACCAGTTCTATATTTCATATTTGTGTGAGTCTTGTTTTGTGAAAGCTTTCAGAAATGTTCAAATGTGTGTGAATTCCTAAGAGACCAAAATGCTCAGGTCATTGGTCCCTAGTCTTATACACTAATTGAACTAACTTAAACTAACTTATGCTAAGAACAACACATAGACCCATGTCCGAAGGAAGACTCGAATCTCCGGCGGAAGGGGCCGCGCAATCCGTGACATGTCGCCTCAAACCACGCGGCCACTCCGTGACAGCTTTATCCGTTGCTACGATATATTCAGCATGGTTCGAAAAACAACAAAAATCCATTACCGGTTCAGCTGTTGCCCGAGTCAACAAAAATCTACGTCGGTTGCCAAGCTATGGCGGCTTAATGTCAAAATTGTGGTAGAGGAAAAGATGGGAACCAGAATTAAAACTGCTCCTATCGTAGCACAATAAAAGACGAATATGTCCTGGGCAGAATTAGGGATGTGAAAAGATAGGAACTAACTTTATGACTTATCTCGCAGCTTCAAAGATATTTGAATCAAAACATCTTGACATATTCGCGCTTTTTTACGAGTTAGCCCCAGTTCCCCACCGAAGTGAGCTCTCTTAGACCCATGGTCTGTAACGTGTATGGTGAGGGGTGTCAGAATAAATAGACACAAATCTATGTCCCACTAAAGAGTGGAATGCATGTACAATAGGAATTTTCCAAGAACGGGAGTGCAATTGTAATTGGAAGTAACCCAGAGTGGAGATGAACGCATCCTACACTTTAATGCATATTGTGTCATATTGCACATGACAAATTCTATTTTAGATGACATAACATGCGGGCCGCGGTGGCCGAGCGGTTCTAGGAGCTTCATTTCGGAACCGCGCGACTGCTACGGTCGCAGGTTCGAATCCTACCTCGGGCATGGGTATGTGTGATGTCCTTTGGTTGGTTACGTTTAAATAGTTCTATGTTCTAGGGGACTGATGACCTCAGATGTTAAGTACCATAGTGCTTAGAGCCATTTGAACCATTTTTGACATGACATCTGGTGATATGTCACATGTCATAAGACATGACATCACGTACGTTACTTCACTTGACACGATGCATTATATTACATGGCATGATTAACAACACTAACGAATAAAAAAGTATGAATATGTCAAGAAGTTTTGATTCAAATGTGTCTGTAGCTGGCAGATCAGTCGGAAAGCCAGTTCCCGTCTTTTACACCCCTAATTCTGCCGGGGTATACTCGCTTTTTTGTGCTGTGATAGGGGCCATTTTCATTCTGGTATTAATATTTTTTTTTTAATTTTTGAGTAGTTTTGATCTTAAATTGTAAAGTGTGTCTGAAAATTTCGGTGAGTGGTCTCGCAAAAGGAAGGAAAGGAGAGTTACAAACAATACACCTTTACTGGCCTTCAAACTAAACACCAAGGCTACAAAACACAACTGACATCGGTTGTAAAGCTGCTGTATATCGTCAACAAAAGCTTCTTGTGGAATCTCTAGAAGCAACGTAGTTACGCTTTGCTGGATATCCGCATCGTTACAGGGTATAAGACCTGGTGCTATCAGTACTATGCGCAGACCAAGCGACGATCAGTGACATGGTGTTCATCGTCTTTCCTGCCTCCAAAAAAAAAAAAAAAAAAAAAAAAAAAAAAAAAAAAAAAAAGTCGGCTGACAAAATTCGAGATTAAGACGATGTTGATCGCCTATTTCCTCAGCAAGGGCTTGAGCCACCGTCAATTTCTACCCGGGGGGAGGTGGAGAAGAGGATGACCACCATGCCATTGACTGACGCTAAGTCTGCAGATCGTACTGGCTGCACTAGTTGTCATCTTCTGTAATGATGCGGACATCCAACAACGTTTAAACGCGGTGCTTGGGGCGATTCCACAAGAAGCGTTTGCTGACCATATCCAGCACCTTTACAATCGATGTCAGAAATGTGTTGTACCTAAAGATTAGTGTAAAGTTGGGTAAAGGTAATTTGCTTGTAACTCTTGTTTCTTTTACGTTCTGAGATCGTTCACAGATTTTTTTTTTCTGGTTAAGTACAGCTGTATTTACCAGAGTGCGTGATCTTCCATAATAATCGATGCTGGAGTTCCGACGATCCTCATCAGCTACGTCGTGAGTCCCTGTAGTTAGTGCAACACAAATTAGTGGACCGATCTTGCTATAATTTATACAGCGAGGATACTTCTTATAATCAAAAACATGTAGAAATACTTTAATAGATCCATTGGCGGTGTCCACTCTTGCTCTGTCTAGTTTTAAATAACTTTAATCCTTTTCGATAATTGTTAGTTGCCTGAAAAATGGTTGCAGTACATTGTTCACATTGTAATGTAAGAGCCTCGAATCTCATATTGGAGTATGCGATACACAGCTATTTATGTGTCACTTGATATATCGTTTACAATATTGTACTGTCTTCAGACCACGTTTCACATTTAATGTCCATTATTTAATGACGTGCGGAAGAACGGTAGGCTATATTCCAATTGACGCTAAAAACACACGATGTCATCAACAAAATCACAAATTTTAATGATTAGGGTTAATGTATTTACGAGTCAACTTTCAAATCCTCCATTTTGTTGAGCAGTTATTTTCACATGAAATTATCTTTTCGGAGTGGCAGAATTTCGGCTTAGAAGTATCAAGACTGTTCACTAATATATAAAGAAGTAAGTTGCACAGTAACCTGCTGAACTAAAAACATGTAATTCTTGAGCGAAAACATGCGGAAATATTAGTAATCGCAATAGTTTATTTATACACCAGGAATTCAGAGTTTTTAAGAGATATAATTGTTTGCATTTCATATTTTACAAAATTTAACTTTAGAAATTTTGTATTTTACACAACTATATATGAAGACTATTTGTATGTTTTTTTATGTTTTACTTGTACAAGTTTTTCTGTGTTGAAAAGTGCTTGAAGTATTCTTTGTAACTGATTGCAAATGTCTATGCATTATATAAGTGACCGCAGCAGCGACAACAGCAAAAAAATATCAACAACAATAGATTAACAACGAATTCTAAAAGCTAAGTATGGACATTAAAAGTAACGTTTTACTATTCTAAAAATTATATGACTTTCATTACGCCTCAATTGGTAGCTGAAACACACAATCAAAACTCATAATTTTTGGGCCTTATTTTTAAAAAAGTTTGCATGAGAACAAGAATGTTACAACATACTTATCAAAAGTTATGGACTGAACGAGAAATATCGATCCTACAATTAGTGTTGCACTACTTGCAAACTCCACTCCTGTTTTCACATCATCTACCATTTACATCGATACTGAGCAATCTGTCCTACAGCGTGTGGCGGAGGGTATCCCGTACCACTACGTCATTTCCTTTCCTGCCCCACTGGCAGATAGAGTGAGGGAAAAACCGCTATTTATATGCCTCCGTATGAGCCCTAATTTCTCGTGTCTTATTTTCGTGGTCATTACGCGCAATGTATGTTGGAGGCAACAGAAACGTTCTGCAGGCGGCTTCAAATGCCGGTTATCTAAATTTTCTGAATAGTGTTCCTCGAAAAGAACGTTGCTTTCTCTCCAGGAAATCACATTTTAATTCCCGAAGCATTTCCGCAACACTTGCATATTGTTCGAACCTACCTGTAACAAATAGAGTAGCCCTCCTCTGAACTGGTTCGATATCTTCCTTCAATCCTACCTAGTAAGGATCCAAAACACTCAAGCAGTACTAAAGAACAGGTCACACAAAAGTCCTATATGCAGTCTGCTTTACAGAAGAACCACAGTTTCCTAGACTCTCCCTGTAAGCCGAAGTCGACCATTTGCCTTTCCTAACACAATCCTCACATGCTCGCTAGATTTCATATCGCTTTGCACCGTTACGCCCAGATGTTCAAACGAAGTGACTGTCAAGGATGCTGCATCCGAACATTAGGGGTTTGTTTTTCCGACTCATCTGCATTATCTTACATTTTTCCACATTTATATCTAGCTGCCATTCATCACACCAACTAGAACTTTTGTATAAGTCATCTTATATCCGCCTAAAATCACTCAATTCAAACAACTTACCGTACACCACTGCACATCAACAAGCAGCAGCAGACTGCCGCTCACCCTGTCTGCCAGATCATTTATTATATAGAGAACACACTCCGCTGGAGCACTCCTGAGGATGCCCTTGTCTCTGACGAACACTCGCCGTCGATTCTATGTGTTAACAAGTCTTCGAGCCACTCACATACCTGTGAACCTATTCCATACGTTCGTACCTTCATTAACAGTCTGCAGTGGGGTATAACGTCAGACTCTTTCTGGAAGTACACTACTGGCCATTAAAACTTCTACACCAAGAAGAAATGCAGATGATAAACGGGTATTCATTGGACAAATATATTATACTATAACTGACATGTGATTACATTTTCACGCAATTTGGGTGTATAGTTCCTGAGAAATCAGTACCCAGAACAACCACCTCTGGCCGTAATAACGGCCTTGATACGCCAGGGGAACTGAGTCAAACAGAGCTTGGATGGCGTGTACACGTACAGCTGCCCATGCAGCTTCATCACGATACCACAGTTCATCAAGAGTAGTGACTGGCGTATTGTGACGAGCCAGTTGCTCGGCCACCATTGACCAGACGTTTTCAGTTGCTAAGAGATCTGGAGAATGTGCTGGCCAGGGCAGTAGTCGAACATTTTCTGTATCCAGGAAGGCAGTACCGGACCTGCAACATGCGGTCGTGCATTATCCTGCTGAAATGTAGGGTTTCGCAGGAATCGAATGAAGGGTAGAGCCCCGGGTCGTCACACATCTGAAATGTAACTTGCATTGTTCAAAGAGCCGCCAATGCGAACAAGAGGTGACTGAGACGTGTAACCAATGGCACCCCATATCATCACGCCGGGTGATACGCCAGTATGGCGATGACGAATACATGCTTCCAATGTGCATTCACCGCGATGTCGCCAAACACGGATGCGACCATCATGATGCTGTAAACAGAACCTGGATTCATCCGAAAAAATGACGTTTTGCCATTCGTGCACTCAGGTTCGTCGTTGAGTACACCATCGCAGGCGCTCCTGTCTGTGATGCAGCGTCAAGGGTAACCGCAGCTATGGTCTCCGAGCTGATAGTCCATGCTGCTGCAAACGTCGTCGAACTGTTCGTGCAGATGGTTGTTGTCTTGCAAACGTCCCCATCTGTTGACTCAGGGATCGAGACGTGGCTGCACGATCCGTTACAGCCATGGGAATAAGATGCCTGTCATCTCGACTGCTAGTGATACGAGACCGTTGGGATCCAGCACGGCTTTCCGTATTACCCTCCTGAACCCACCGATTCCATATTCTGCTAACAGTCATTGGATCTCGACCAACGAAAGCAGCATGTCGCGATACGAT